>NC_057814.1:575888253-576178030 GCF_018294505.1 Triticum aestivum | reverse complement strand
ACCGCCGTTCACCGTCGTTCACACGGCCACCGTACCCACCTCGCCACCCCGCGTTGTCTCCAAGGACCGCCGTCGCCCGCTGCTTTGTCTGGTGCAGCCCGTTGGAGGCCGGAGCCCCTACAACGAGCACACCGAGCCCGTCTTCAACTTCGGACGCCGGCGACCCCCTTCTTCCCCGGCGCCGACCTGCTGCTCCTAAGCTCTCACCGGCCTCCGTGTGCCGCACGGTGAGCCTCTCCCCCCTCCTCCCCTGTCCTTTCTCTCTCGCGCGCCCCCTAGCTGCTTCCCCACGCGCGCCCGAACGCCGCGCCGCGGAGCTCGCCGCCGGCGGGTCTCCGGTGACCAAATGGTCATGCGCGTAGGCCCGTTAGCTCGACCGCATCGTGCCGCACCCGCCTAGCTAGTTAGTTCGGCCGCTCGCGCGCTCTAACGCCGCACCCGCCCCAGCCCGAAGCACCTCGCCGCCGGCGAGCTCGAAGCGCTCGCCCCCGCCCATTCCAGCCCCTCCGGCCACCACCGTTGGACGCGCGGCGCCGAGCCGCGTCGAACGCGCCCAGCCACGACCCCACAGACCCCCTGTGCGTGAAACCCGCGCCCCTCCCGAGCCGCGCCGCCGCGTTTGGCTCGTCGGAGTCGCTCCGGCGCCGGCCGCCGACGTGGCTGGCCTGGGGCCACCCCAGTGCCACTGCCAGTGGGCCCCGTGGGCCCTGTTGACTGGGTCAACCCAGTCAACGTGCTGACTGGGCAGGCCCAGCCACTGACATGCGGGCCCCGCCGCAAAATAAAAAAAATGAAAAATGTTTTATAAATAAAAATAATTAGATTAACTAATCACTCACTGACATATGGGGCCCACCCCTCTAATTAGACTGTTAGTTTAGTTTAAATTAATATTAGACTAACAGAGGCTGACATGTGGGTCCCACTGGACCCACCTGTCTGGTTTGACTGCCTCATGCTGACGTCGTAATTCATTTTTGCTTAATTTAAATAATTCCAGAAATTCAAATAAACTTTGAAAATTCATATCTTTTAAACCGTAACTCGGATGAAAATGTTTTCTATATGAAAGTTGCTCAGATCGACGAGGCGAATCCAAATACGCAGTCCGTTCGTCCACCACACCTCCCTAACCTATCGAACTAGCAACTTTCCCCCTCCGGTCCGTCTGTCCGAAAACGCGAAACATCGGGAATACCTCCCGGATGTTCCCCCCCCTTCACCGGTACCACCTACTGTCGCGTTAGGACACACCTAGCACCGCTCATTGTCATGTCACGCATCGTCATGCTTATGTTTGCATTGTATTTACTGTTTCTTCCCCCTCTTCTCTCCGGTAGACTACGAGACCGACACTGCTGCTGCCCAGTTCGACTACGGAGTCGACGACCCCTCCTACTTGCCAGAGCAACCAGGCAAGCCCCCCCCCCTTGATCACTAGATATCGCCTATACTTCTCTATACTGCTTGCATTAGAGTAGTGTAGCATGTTACTGCTTTCCGATATCCTATTGTGATGCATAGCCTATCCTTGCTACTATTGTTGTTACCTTTACCTGCAATCCTACATGCTTAGTCCAGGATGCTAGTTTTCCATCAGTAGCCCTACATTCTTGTCCGTCTGCTGTGCTATACTATCGGGCCGTGATCACCTGGGCGGTGATCACGGGTATATACTTATATACTATATACATGACACATGTGATGATTAAAGTCGGGTCGGCTCGTAGGAGTACCCGCGAGTGGATCTTTGTGGCGGAGCGACAGGGCAGGTTGAGACCGCCTAGGTGAGAGGTGGGCCTGGCCCTGGTCGGCGTTCGCGGTTACTTAACACGCTTAACGAGATCTTGGTATTTGATCTGAGTCTGGCCATTTGGTCTATACGCACTAACCATCTACGTGGGAGTAGTTATGGGTATCCCGACGTCGTGGTATCAGCCGAAGCTCTTTTGACGTCAGCAACTGAGTGGCGCGCGCCGCATTGGACCGTAAGCTCGCGCTTGTATTAAGGGGGCTAGGTCTGCTTCCGGCCGCGTACGCAACGTGCAGGTGTGCATAGGGCGATGGGCCCAGACCCCTGCGCGCATAGGTTTAGACTGGCGTGCTGACCTCTCTATTGAGCCTAGGTGGGGCTGCGACGTGTTGATCTTACGAGGTCGGGCATGACCCAGAAAAGTGTGTCCGGCCAAATGGGATCGAGCGTGTTGGGTTATGTGGTGCACCCCTGCAGGGAAGTTTATCTATTCGAATAGCCGTGTCCCTCGGTAAAAGGACGACCCGGAGTTGTACCTTGAGCTTATGACAACTAGAACTGGATACTGAATAAAATACACCCTTCCAAGTGCTAGATACAACCCGGTGATCGCTCTCTAATAGGGCGACGAGGAGGGGATCGCCGGGTAGGATTATGCTATGCGATACTACTTGGAGGACTTCAATCTACTCTCTTCTACATGCTGCAAGATGGAGATGACCAGAAGCGTAGTCCTCGTCAGGACTAGCTATCCCCCTTTTATTCTGGCGTTCTGCAGTTCAGTCCACTGATATGCCCTTTACACATATACCCATGCATATGTAGTGCAGCTCCTTGCTTGCGAGTACTTTGGATGAGTACTCACGGTTGCTTCTCTCCCTCTTTTTCCCCTTTTCTTTTCTATCTGGTTGTCACAACCAGATGCTGGAGTCCAGGAGCCAGACGCCACCGTCGGCGACGACACCTACGACACTGGAGGTGCCTACTACTACATGCAGGCCGCTGACGACGACCAGGAGTAGTTAGGAGGATCCCAGGCAGGAGGCCGTGCTAGCCTTCTTAAGGCAAACTTGTTTAACTTATGTCTGTACTCAGATATTTTTGCTTCCGCTGACTCGTCTGTGATCGAGCATTTGTATTCGAGCCCTCGAGGCCCCTGGCTTGTATTATAATGCTTGTATGACTTATTTATGTTGTAGAGTTGTGTTGTGATATCTTCCCGTGAGTCCCTGATCGTGATCGTACACATTTGCGTGCATGATTAGTGTACGGTCAAATCGGGGGCGTCACATATACCTTGGGATCCGGGTGGATCCATTACTTGAGCACTTCATGCCTAGCTTAATGGCTTTAAAGAAAGCGCTGCCAGAGAGACAACCCGGAAGTTTTAGAGAGTCATTTATTTCTATTGAGTGCTTTTATAGATTTTAAAAACAAAAAAGTAAAGAGGGGAACCCAAAACTTTTCAAAAAGGAAAGTGATAGTGAGAGAGACAAGCATTGTTGAAGTGGGGGAGCTCCTTGAACTTTGTTCATGCTCACGGAAACTTTGTGAAACTTAATTACAGAAACTTTTAAACAAAAATAATTATCCCCTTGTACAATTCCATTGTATTATAAAAATAATGTGCCAAGATTTGCCTTTAGGATGTTTACATTGCTTGTTGGTTTGTGCGGTGCAAAACAGAAACTTTGGCTGTAGTGCGCGATTTTACATTTTTTACTGGAACGTCAAACGGTTCTGAAACTTTTTGCACTGTCTTTCTATACAAATTGTTTATTTTTCCTAAAATTTTCAGAATTTTTGGAGTACCAGAAGTATGGTGAATGTTCAGATGACTACAGACTGTCCAGTTTAAGACAGATTTTGTTTTAGATGCATTGTTTTGCTTGTTTTGATGAAACTATCGATTTCTATCAGTGGATTAAGCCATGGAAAAGTTATATTACAGTAGATACAATTAAAAAACAAAATATGAATTAGTTTGCAACAGTACTTAGAGTAGTGATTTGCTTTATTATACTAACAGATCTTACCGAACTTTCTGTTGAGTTTTGTGTGGATGAAGTGATCAAAGATCGAGGAGGTCTCGATGTGAGGAGAAGGAGGAGAGGCAAGAGCTCAAGCTTGGGGATGCCCAAGGAACCCCAAGTAAATATTCAAGGATACTCAAGTGTCTAAGCTTGGGGATGCCTCGGAAGGCATCCCATCTTTCTTCAACAAGTATCGGTATGTTTTCGGTTTCGTTTCGTTCACGTGATATGTGCAAATCTTGGAGCGTCTTTTGCATTTAGTTTTCACTTTTCTTTGATGCACCATGCTGGTACGAGATAGTCCTTGGTTGATTGATAGAATGCTCTTTGCACTTCACTTATATCTTTTGAGTATGGCTTTATAGAATGCTTCATGAGCTTCACTTAGATTATTTGAAGTTTGGATTGCCTGTTTCCCTACACATAGAAAACCGCCATTTGTAGAATGCTCTTTTGCTTCACTTATATTTGTTAGAGTGTGGGCATATATTTTGTAGAAAGAATTAAACTCTCTTGCTTCACTTATATCTATTTAGAGAGTTGACAAGAATTGGTCATTCACATGGTTAATCATAAAATCCTACATAAAACTTGTAGATCACTGAATATGATATGTTTGATTCCTTGCAATAGTTTTGCGATATAACGATGGTGATATTAGAGTCATGCTAGTGGGTAATTGTGGATTGTAGAAATACTTGTGTTGAAGTCTGTGATTCCCATAGCATGCACGTATGGTGAACCGTTATGTAACGAAGTTTTTTTTGACACCTGTTATGTAACGAAGTCAGAGCATGATTCATTTATTGATTGTCTTCCTTATGAGTGGCGGTCGGGGACGAGCGATGGTCTTTTCCTACCAATCTATCCCCCTAGGAGCATGCGTCTAATGATTTGTTTTGATAGCTTCTAGACTTTTGCAATAAATATGTGAGTTCTTTATGACTAATATTGAGTCCATGGATTATATGCACTCTCACCCTTCCATCATTGCTAGCCTCTTCGGTACCGTGCATTGCCCTTTCTCACCACGAGAGTTGGTGCAAACTTTGCCGGTGCATCCAAACCCCGTGATATGATATGCTCTGTCACACATAAGCCTCCTTATACCTTCCTCAAAACAGCCACCATACCTACCTATCATGGCATTTCCATAGCCATTCCGAGATATATTGCCATGCAACTTCCATCACCGTCATATACATGACTTGAGCATTTATTGTCATATTGCTTTGCATGATCGTAAGATAGCTAGCATGGTGTTTTCATGGCTTATCCGTTTTTTGATGTCATTGCTATGCTAGATCATTGCACATCCCGGTACACCGCCGGAGGCATTCATACTTTGTTCTAGATATCGAGTTGTAATATTGAGTTGTAAGTAAATAAAAGTGTGATGATCATCATTATTAGAACATTGTCCCATGTGAGGTTATCAGAATAAAAGTGGCCAAAGAAGCCCTAAAAGAGAGAGAGGCCAAAGAAACGTACAAAAAAAGAAAAAATGAGAGAAAAGAGAGAACTGACAATGTTACTATCCTTTTACCACACTTGTGCTTCAGAGTAGCACCATGTTCTTCATATAGAGAGTCTCTTGAGTTATCACTTTCATATACTAGTAGGAATTTTCATTATAGAACTTGGCTTGTATATTCCAACGATGGGCTTCCTCAAATGCCCTATGTCTTCATGAGCAAGCAAGTTGGATGCACACCCACTTAGTTTCAATTTGAGCTTTCATACACTTATAGCTCTAGTGCATCTGTTGCATGGCAATCCTTACTCCTCGCATTGACATCAATTGATGGGAATCTCCATAGCCCATTGATTAGCCGCGTCGATGTGGGACTTTCTTCCTTTTTGTCTTCTCCACACAACCTCCGCCATCATATTCTATTCCACCTGTAGTGTTATATCCATGGCTCACGCTCATGTATTGCGTGAAAGTTGAAAAGGTTTGAGAACGTTGATAACCCACAAGTATAGGGGATCGCAACAGTTTTCGAGGGTAGAGTATCCAACCCAAATTTATTGATTCGACACAAGGGGAGCCAAAGAATATTCTCAAGTATTAGCAGTTGAGTTGTCAATTCAACCACACCTGGATAACTTAATATCTGCAGCAAAGTATTTAGTAGCAAAGTAGTGTGGAAGTAACGGTACGGTAACGGTGGCAAAAGTAACAGTAGTAGTTTCGTAGTAATTGTAACAGTGGCAACGGAAAAGTAACTAAGAAAAGATCAATATGTGAAAAGCTCGTAGGAATTGGATCAGTGATGGATAATATGTCGGACACAATTCCTCATGCAATAGTTATAACATAGGGTGACACAGAACTAGCTCCAGTTCATCAATGTAATGTAGGCATGTATTCCGAATATAGTCATACGTGCTTATGGAAAAGAACTTGCATGACATCTTTTGTCCTACCCTCCCGTGGCAGCGGGGTCCTATTGGAAACTAAGGGATATTAAGGCCTCCTTTTAATAGACTACCGGACCAAAGCATTAACACTTAGTGAATACATGAACTCCTCAAACTACGGTCATCACCGGGAGTGGTCCCGATTATTGTCACTTCGGAGTTGCCGGATCATAACACATAGTAGGTGACTATAGACTTGCAAGATAGGATCAAGAACTCACTTATATTCATGAAAACATAATAGGTTCAGATCTAAAATCATGGCACTCGGGCTCTAGTGACAAGCATTAAGCGTAGCAAAGTCATAGCAACATCAATCTCAGAACATAATGGATACTAGGGATCAAACCCTAACAAAACTAACTCAATTACATGGTAAATCTCATCCAAGCCATCACCGTCCAGCAAGCCTACAATGGAATTACTCACGCACGGCGGTGAGCATCATGAAATTGGTGATTGAGGAAGGTTGATGATGACGATGGCGACGGATTCCCCTCTCCGGAGCCCCGAACGGACTCCATATCAGCCCTCCCGAGAGAGATTAGGGCTTGGCAGCGGCTCCGTATCGTAAAACGCGATGAATCCTTCTCTCTGATTTTTTTCTTCCCAAACGTGAATATATAGAGTTGGAGTTGAGGTCGGTGGAGCACCAGGGGGCCCACGAGGCAAGGGGGCGCGCCCCCACCCTCGTGGACAGGGTGTGGGCTCCTGGCCTTGATTCTTTCGCCAGTATTTTTATTAATTCCAAAAATATTCTGCGTGAAGTTTCAGGTCATTCCGAGAACTTTTATTTCTGCACAAAAATAACACCATGGCAATTCTGCTGAAAACAGCGTCAGTCCGGGTTAGTTCCATTCAAATGATGCAAGTTAGAGTCCAAAACAAGGGCAAAAGTGTTTGGAAAAGTAGATACAATGGAGACGTATCAACTCCCCCAAGCTTAAACATTTGCTTGTCCTCAAGTAATTCAGTTGACAAACTGAAAGTGATAAAGAAAAACTTTTACAAACTCTGTTTTCTCTTGTTGTTGTAAATATGTAAAGCCAGCATTCAAGTTTTCAGCAAAGATTATGAACTAACCATATTCACAATAACATTTAGGTCTCATATTTACTCATATCAATGGCATAATCAACTAGCGAGCAATAATAATAAATCTCAGATGACAACACTTTCTCAAAACAATCATAATATGATATAACAAGATGGTATCTCGCTAGCCCTTTCTGAGACCGCAAAACATAAATGCAGATCACCTCTGAAGATCAAGGACTGACTAAACATTGTAATTCATGGTAAAAGAGATCCAGTCATAGTCATACCCAATATAAATTAATAGTAATGGATGCAAATGACAGCGGTGCTCTCCAGCTAGTGCTTTTTAATAAGAGGGTGATGACTCAACATAAAAGTAAATAGATAGACCCTTCACAAAGGGAAGCAGGGATTTGTAGAGGTGCCAGATCTCGATTTTGAAATAGAGATAAATAATATTTGGAGTGGTATACTTTCATTGTCAACATAACAACCAAGAGATCTCGATATCTTCCATGCTACACACATTATAGGCGGTTCCCAAGAAGAATGGTAAAGTTTATACTCCCCCGCCACCAACAAGCATCAATCCATGGCTTGCCCGAAACAACGGGTGCCTCCAACTAACAATAATCCTGGGGGAGTTTTGTTGCAATTATTTTGATTTGATTTGAGCATGGGACCGCGCATCCCGGTGACCAGCCATTTTCTCGTGAGTGAGGAGCGGAGTCCACTCCTCTTGAGAATAACCCGCCTAGCATGGAAGATACAGAAGCCCTATAGTTGACACATGAGCTATTCGAGCATAGAAAACAAAATTTCATTTGGAGGTTTAGAGTTTTGCACATACTTGGAATGGCAGGTAGATAGCGCATATAGGAAGGTATAGTGGACTCATATGGAATAACTTTGGGGTTTATGGAAGTGGATGCACAAGCAGTATTCCTGCTTAGTACAAGTAAATGCTAGAAAAAGGCTGGGAAGCGACCAACTAGAGACCGACAATAGTCATGAACATGCATTAAAATTAATAAACATTGAGTGCAAGCATGAGTAGGATATAATCCAGCATGAACATAAATATCGTGGAGGCTGTGTTGATTTTGTTTCAACTACATGTGTGAACATGTGCCAAGTTAAGTCACTTGAATCGTTCAAAGGAGGATACCACCCTATCATACCACAATACAACCATTTTAATAGCATGTTGGCACGCAAGGTAAACCATTATAAACTCCTAGCTAATTAAGCATGGCATAAGCAACTATAATCTCTAATTGTCATTGCAAACATGTTTCATTCATAATAGGCTGAATCAGGAACGATGAACTAGTCATATTTACAAAAACAAAAGAGGTCGAGTTCATACCAGCTTCTCTCATCTCAATCAGTCTATCATATATCGTCATTATTGCCTTTCACTTGCACGACCGAACGGTGTGGATAATAATAATAGTGCACGTGCATTGGACTAAGCTGGAATCTGCAAGCATCTGATACAAAGGAGAAGACAAGGTAACATGGGCTCTTTGTTAGATCAAAAATAATGCATATGAGAGCCACTCAACATTTTCATCATGGTCTTCTCCTCTCGACCCCCAAAGAAAAGAGAAGAAATAAAATTATTTACACGGGAAAGCTCCCAACAAGAAGAAGAAGAACGAGAAATCTTTTGGGGTTTTCTTTTAATTATTACTACTAAAAGCATGGAAAGTAAACTAACTAAAAGCTACAACTAATTTTTTTTGTTTTTCTTAAGGTTTTTCAAACACACAAGAAGAAAGCAAGAAAAGAAAATAAACTAGCATGGATAGTACAATGAAAAAGTATGAGCACCGACAACTAGAATGAGTGTGTGAACATGAATGTAATGTAGGTGAGAGATACGTACTCCCCCAAGCTTAGGATTTTGGCCTAAGTTGGTCTATGCCCATGGATCAAAGTTGTAGTTGGGGTCGTACTGAGATGCAGCAGCTATTGCCTCATGAGCTACAGCTTGGAGGCAAGCTGCCTCCGTCCTCCTCTTATACTCATTCGCCTCCTCCCTGGTTATAATATATCTCCCTTTTGCCTGAAAGTCAAAGAAGTAGGAGTAGGGAGAGCAACATGGAAAGTGCGGCGCCTGTCAAACATTAGTCGATACTGGAGAGGCTGTTCATTCCTCTCAATAAACTGATGGCAAACCATAGCATCATAATCTAGATAAGCGGGAGGCAATTCCATATCATTTTCATGTATGGGTATCTCAAGAAAATTAGCCACACGGGTTGCATAAATCCCACCAAACAAGTCTCCACTTAAACCATTATTATGCAACCTTCGTGCAACAATGGCCCCCAAGTTATATTGTTTATCTCCTAAAACAGCACTCTTGAGAACACTAAGATCAGGAACACACATGTAACATGCCTCATCCTTACCGTTTATGCATCTACCTATAAAGAGAGCAAAATAATGTATAGCAGGAAAATGAATGCTCCCTATGGTAGCTTGTGTTATTTCCCTAGATTCCCCCACAGTGATACTAGCAAGAAAATCCTTAAACTCAGATTTGCGAGGTTCACCAGCACTACCCCACTGCGGAAGTTTATAAGCAGTATTAAAATCTTCTAAGTCCATAGTATAAGATTTACCATAGATATCAAATAGGACAGTGTGAGAATTGCATGAAGATGAAAATTTGAACCTTCTCACAAAGGAATCAGTTAGGTGATAATACTGAGGGCACTTATCTAGCATGAAGCCCTCGAGTTCAGCATTACGCACATATGCGTCGAATTCCTCCTTAATCCCTACTCGAACCATGAAATCTTCTGACGGCCATTCACAAGGCCGCACTTGAGCTTCTCTTGGTAGTTCATGGTCCGGCTCACGTATTGCAGGTCTGGGTCCTTCCTTCCTTCAAGAACCACCTCGGTAGTCTTTCCTAAACATTTTTCTTCCTCTGAAAAATTTCTGAAAATTTTAGTAACTCAAAATAAAAGTGAACCAAACTCAACAAAATTGATAGCAACTACTCCCACAAGTGCCTAGAGACTATATCATGCATTAAAACTACTTGGGACCATATAAATTTGACATGCAAGCTCAAGAACAGGGTCAAATAGGCAGCAAAAATTTGCAATGAATAAAGCACTAGAACAAAAACTAATTGGACCATTGGAGGAGTCACATATCGAAGAACAATCCCCCAAAGCAGTTTTGTGAGTGGAGCTTTGAGCAAGGAGGTCGAAAATCGCAGCAAGATGAGCTAGAACACGAGTTTGAGCTAGGTGGTGATTTTTTCTGGAGGAAGACGAAGTGTGTGGGTGCTGGAATAAGTGGAGGGGGGCCACCAGGGGCCCACGAGGCAGGGGGGCGTGCCTGATAACCCACAAGTATAGGGGATCAATTGTAGCCTCTTTTGATAAGTAAGAGTGTCGAACCTAACGAGGAGCTAAAGGTAGAACAAATATTCCCTCAAGTTCTATCGAACACCGATACAACTCTACGCACGCTTGACGTTCGCTTTACCTAAAACAAGTATGAAACTAGAAGTACTTTGTAGGTGTTGTTGGATAGGTTTGCAGGAAAATAAAGAGCACGTAAATAAAAACTAGGGGCTGTTTAGATAAAGAAGCAATAAAGTAAATATAGCGAGTGTGGAAAAGTGGTGGTAGGAGTTGCGAAATTGTCCCTAAGCAATTGACTACTTTACTAGACTGATGGCAAGTTTTATGTGGGAGAGGCCACTGCTAGCATGTCATCCCTGACTTGGAATTCTATGCACTTATGATTGGAACTATTAGCAAGCGTCCGCAACTACTAACGTTCATTAAGGTAAAACCCAACCATAGCATTAAGATATATTGGCCCGCCTTCAATCCCGTATGCATCAATTTCTATGCTAAGTAGAAGCTTCTATCACTCTTGCCCTCCAATACATAGTCGTATCAACATACAACTAACCCTATGGTGTGATCCACGCGCGCGCAATTATGATGGGCACCAAAGGACAGCAACATAACCACAAGCAAATTAAATCAATCATAGAAATTCATCAACCACTGATAGGACAACGAAAATCTACTCAGACATCATAGGATGGCAACACAGCATTGGATAATAATATGAAGCATAAAGCACCATGTTCAAGTAGAGGGTACAGCGGGTTGTGGGAGAGTGGGCCGCTGTAGATAGAGGGCAGAAGGTGATGGAGATGTTGGTGAAGATGGCAGAGGTATTGGTGAAGATCGCGGTGATGATGATGATGGCCACGGTAGCGTTCCGGCGCCACCCGAAGAGAAGGGGAGAGGGTGCCCCTTCTTCTTCTTCTTCCTTGACCTCCTCCCTAGATGGGAGAAGGGTTTCCCCTCTAGTCCTTGGCCTCCGTGGCATGGGAGGGGCGAGAGCCCCTCTGAGATTAGATTTGTCTCTCTGTCTCTCTCTGTTTCCGCGTTCTCCTCGTCTGCCCTTTCACCATTTCGTATATATATGGAGATCCGTAATTCTGATTGGATTGAAACCTTCGCCGAGATTTTTTTTTCTGAAAATTAGGTTTCTTGCGGCCGAAGAAGAGCAGCAACTGCCTTATGGGTGGCCCACGAGAGTTAGGGGCGCGCCCAGGGGGGCAGGAGCGCCCCCCTACCTCGTGGCCACCTCGGGCACCGTCTCGCGTTGATTCTTCTTCCCATATTCTCCAAATATTCCAAAAATATTCTCCGTCCATTTTTGTCCCGTTTGAATTCCGTTTGATATGGGGTTTCTGCGAAACATAAAACATGCAACAAACAGGAACTGGCACTGGGCACTGGATCAATATGTTAGTCCCAAAAATAATATAAAATTTTGCCAAAAGTATATGAAAGTTGAATAATATTGGCATGGAACAATAAAAAATTATAGATACGACGGAGAGGTATCAGCATCCCCAAGCTTAATTCCTGCTCGTCCTCGAGTAGGTAAATGATAAAAAAGATAATTTTTGATGTGGAATGCTACCTAGCATAATCTTGATCATGTAATCTAATCATGGCATGAATATTAAGACACGAGTGATTCAAAGCAATAGTCTATCTTTTGACATTAAGAAAATAATACTTCAAGCATACCAACCAAGCACTTATGTCTTATCGAAATAACATAGCCAAAGAAAGCTCATCCCTACAAAATCATATAGTCTGGCTATGCTCCATCTTCACCACACAAAGCATTCAAATCATGCACAACCCCGATGACAAGCCGAGCAATTGGTTCATACTTGTTAACGCGCTTCAGCCTTTTCAACCCTCACGCAATACATGAGCGCAAGCCATGGACATAGCACTATAGGTGGAATAGCATATGATGATGGAGGTTGTGTGGAGAAGACAAAAAAAGGGGAAAGTCTCACATTGACGCGGCTAATCAACGGGCTATGGAGATGCCCATCAATTGATGTCAATGTGAGGAGTAGGGATTGCCATGCAATGGATGCACTAAGAGCTATAAGTATATGAAAGCTCAAACTGGAAACTAAGTGGGTGTGCATCCAACTTGCTTGCTCATGAAGACCTCGGGCATTTGAGGAAGCCCATCATCGGAATATACAAGCCAAGTTCTATAATGAAAATTCCCACTAGTATATGAAAGTGATAACTCAATGAGACTCTCTATATGAAGAACATGGTGCTACTTTGAAGCACAATTGTGGTAAAAGGATAGTAACATTGTCCCTTCTCTCTTTTTCTCTCAAATTTTTTTTTTGGTGGGCTTCTTTGGCCTCTCTTTTTTATTTGGGCTTCTTTGGCCTCTTTTATTTTGATAACCTCACACGGGATAATGTTCTAATAATGATGATCATCACACTTTTATTTACTTACAATTCGATATTACAACCCGATACTAACAAAGATATGACTCTATATGAATGCCTCCGGCGGTGTACCGGGATGTGCAATGATCTAGCAGCAATGACATCAAAAAACGGACAAGCCATGAAAACACCATGCTAGCTATCTTACGATCATGCAAAGCAATATGACAATAAATGCTCATGTCATGTATATGATGATGATGGAAGTTCCATGGCAATATATCTCGGAATGGCTATGGAAATGCCATGATAGGTAGGGGTGGAAACGGATCGGATGCGGATCGGATAGTGCTCTTACCACTTCCATTTTCATATTTTCAAAACGAATATGAATCCGAATACGGATGTTATCGGATACGGATGCGGCTCGGATATTATTCGAATACGGATACGTATCGGATATTTTCTTGATTCGGAACGGATACGGATAATATCAACATATTGCTTAAGTAAATTAGCCGATAGCTATGTGACCTGAAATAATCAACTTGTGACATGCAATAAGTCAATGATAAATAGGTTTATGAATAAATACTATTGTAATGCATAATAATTTATAAGTTTAATCATATAAAGAGTAAAATTTGACCCCTTATTTGGCTTTTATGTTGGATAATTGGAATATTGGGTCTAGAATTTTGAAAATTACCTCCCATAATCTTATTCGGATACGGATATATCCACTTTCATATCCATATTTGTGTCAAAATCTCCTACCATATTTTATTTTTTATTTGTTTAATAAATTCGGATACGGATAATTTCCATTTCCATTTTGGTTCGGATGCGGATGTTTCGGATACGAATAGGCATTTTCTCGAATACGAATGTCGGATATTTCGTATTATCCGCTACCACTTTCCACCCCTAATGATAGGTAGGTATGGTGGCTGTTTTGAGGAAGATATAATGAGGCTTATGTGTGATAGAGCGTATCGTATCACGGGGTTTGGATGCACCGACGAAGTTTGCACCAACTCTCGAGGTGAGAAAGGGTAATGCACGGTACCGAAGAGGCTAGCAATGATGGAAGGGTGAGAGTGCGTATAATCCATGGACTCACATTAGTCATAAAGAACTCATATACTTATTGCAAAAGTTTATTAGCCCTCGAAGCAAAGTACTACTACGCATGCCCCTAGGGGGATAGATTGGTAGGAAAAGACCATCGCTCGTCCCCGACCGCCACTCATAAGGAAAGCAATCAAAGAACACCTCATGCTCCAACTTCGTTACATAACGGTTCACCATACGTGCATGCTACGGGACTTGCAAACCTCAACAAAAGTATTTCTCAATTTCACATTTACTCAACTAGCACGACTCTAATATCACTACCTTTGTATTGCAAAACTATTGCAAGGAATCAAACATATCATATTCAGTGATCTACAAGTTTTATGTAGGATTTTATGACTAACCATGTGAATGACCAATTCCTGTCATCTCTCTAAATAGATATAAGTGAAGCAAGAGAGTTTAATTATTTCTACAAAAGATATGCCCATGCTCTAACAAATATAAGTGAAGCAAAAGAGCATTCTACAAATGGCGGTTTTCTATGTGAAGAGAAACAGGCAATCCAAACTTCAAATGATATAAGTGAAGCACATGAAGCATTCTATAAAGCCATACTCAAAAGATTTAAGTGAAGTGCAATGAGCATTCTGTAAATCAACCAAGGACTATCTCATACCAGAATGGTGCATAAAATAAAAGTGAAAACTAAATGCAAAAGACGCTCCAAGATTTGCACATATCGACTGAACGAAACGAATCCGAAAACATACCGATACTTGTTGAAGAAAGATGGGATGCCTTCCGGGGCATCCCCAAGCTTAGACTCTTGAGTATCCTTGAATATTTAATTGGGGTGCCTTGGGCATCCCCAAGCTTGAGCTCTTGCCTCTCCTTCTTCTCCTCACATCGAGACCTTCTCGATCATCGAACACTTCATCCACACAAAACTTCAACAGAAAACTCGGTAAGATCCGTTAGTATAATAAAGCAAATCACTACTCTAAGTAATGTTGCAAACCAATTCATATTTTGTTTTTGCATTGTAGCTACTGTAATATAACTTTTCCATGGCTTAATCCACTGATATAAATTGATAGTTTCATCAAAACAAGCGAACTATGCATCAAAAACAGAATCTGTCTAAAACAGAACAGTTTATAATAATCTGAACATTCACCATACCTATAGTACTCCAAAAATTATACCAAAATCAGGAAACATAAACAATTTGTATAGAAAGACATTTCAAAAAGAATCAGAACCAGTTGACGTTCCAGCAAAAAATGTAAAATCGCACACTACAGCCAAAGTTTCTGTCCTGCACCGCACAAACCAACAAGCATTGTAAACATCCTAAAGGCAAACCTTGGCACATTATATTTATAATACATTGGAATTGTACAAGGGGATAATTATTTTTGTTGAAAAGTTTCTGTAATTAAGATTCACAAAGTTTCTATGGGCATGAACAAAGTTCAAGGACGTCCCCCACTTTCACGATGCTCGTCTATCTCACTTTCACTTTTCTTTTTGAAAAAGTTTTAGGTTCACCTCTTTATTTTCTTTGTTTTTAAACTATATGAAAGAACTCAACAGAAATAAATGACTCTCTAAAACTTCCGGGTTGTCTCCCTGGCAGCGCTTTCTTTAAAGCCATTAAGCTAGGCATATAGTGCTCAAGTAGTGAATCCACCCGGATCCCAAGGTATATCAAAGCAAATTTTAATTAGCAATGATTTGTAATTTAGTAGTGAGCACAAAGTAACATATATCAAGGAATTACGAAGTCTAACTCTCTTCCTATGCATCGGCATGTCATAAAAGAACAATTCATGCACACATAGTAAAGGCCAATGCATAGTATAAGCAGTTTCTTGCAATTTTATCGTGTTGGAAACATAGAGAGGTGGATATATAGTTCCTATCTCATAATAATTGCAAGTAGGAGCAGCAATCACATGCATATTATATTCATCAAAATCATCATGTGCAACGGTAAAAGGCAACCCATCAATATAATCCTTAATAAGTGCAAACTTCTCCGACATAGTGTAGTCGAGAGAATTCAAAAAGATAATAGGACTATCATGCGTGGGTGCAATAGCAACAATTTCATGTTTAAAATAAGGAACAATAGCAAGTTCATCTCCATAAGCATAATTCATATTGGCATCTTGGCCATAAGCATAGCAAGCATCATCAAAAAGGGATATTTCAAGAGAATCAACGGGATCATAACAATCATCATAGCAATCATCCTCCGGTAAGCACGAATGGAAATTAAACAATGTATGAGTTGAAGAGTTACTATCATTAGAAGGTGGGCACGGGTAGCTAATCCGCTCTTCCTCCTTTTGCTTCGCTCTCCTCATCATCTTTTTCATCCAATGAGCTCACAGTTTCATCAATTTCTTCTTCCATAGACTCCTGCAAAATATTAGTCTCTTCTTGGACAGCGGAGGAGACCTCGATATAGGGTTTAACATAGGCATTAGAAGCATAATTCTCATAACAATATTCAAGTATGGCAAAATTTTCAGATTTGTAAAGAGTAGCATCATACTTTTCAATCAAAGAAGCAATTTCATAAGCACCCTTAAAAGCAACAAATTCTTCAATTTGTTGAACATCATAGTAATTATAAAAACCCTTAGCATAAGAAGATACGATTCCATTATCAATAAACAAACATTGGTAGGGAAGGTGTTTCTTAGGGTCTTCAGAACAACAAGTAATATCATATATTTCGCATAATTCCAAGCATAGCATTGCAAACGATGAATTTGATCCAGTAAACGTTTCCCTTTTTCAGATATGCGGTGTCGCACATAACAAGCATGCTCATCTAAAGATTTGCCCTCAGCTAAGCTAGTTGGGGTTTCAGCACGAGCACATAGGGATCAAAGATGATCCAAGTAATAAGCTTCAGGAGTGTGATAGATTTTGAGTGGTTCTTCAACCATTGGTTCCGTAGGTACAACTATTACTTTTTGGTATTTTACGTTTCCTACCCATAACTAAAGATAGAAAACAACTAAGAACAGCAAATAAAAATTACTTAGTGATAAAGCAAACAAGCACACACGAGAATATTCAGCCCACACTATGACTCCCCGGCAACGGCGCCAGAAAAAGGTCTCGATAACCCACAAGTATAGGGGATCAATTCTAGCCTCTTTCGATAAGTAAGAGTGTCGAACCCAACGAGGAGCTAAAGGTAGAATAAAAATTCCGTCAAGTTCTATCGACCACCGATACAACTCTACGCACGCTTGACATTCGCTTTACCTAAAACAAGTATGAAACTAGAAGTACTGTGTAGGTGTTGTTGGATAGGTTTGCAAGAAAATAAAGAGCACGTAAATAAAAACTATGGGCTGTTTAGATAAAGAAGCAATAAATTAAATATAGCGAGTGTGGAAAAGTGGTGGTAGGAGTTGCGAAATTGTCCCTAAGCAATTGACAACTTTACTAGACTGATAGCAAGTTTTATGTGGGAGAGGCCACTGCTAGCATGTCATCCTTGACTTGGAATTCTATGCACTTATGATTGGAACTATTAGCAAGCGTCTGCAACTACTAACGTTCATTAAGGTAAAACCCAACCATAGCATTAAGATATATTGGTCCCCCTTCAATCCCATATGCATCAATTTCTATGCTAGGTAGAAGCTTCTGTCACTCTTGCCCTCCAATACATAGTCCTATCAACATACAACTAACCCTATGGTGTGATCCACGCGCGCGCTCATATGATGGGCACCAAAGGACAGCAACATAACCACAAGCAAATTAAATCAATCATAGCAATTCATCAACCACCGATAGGACAACGAAAATCTACTCACACATCATAGGATGGCAACATATCATTGGATAATAATATGAAGCATAAAGCACCATGTTCAAGTAGAGGGTACAGCGGGTTGCGGGAGAGTGGACCGCTGTAGATAGAGGGGGGAAGATGATGGAGATGTTGGTGAAGATTGCGGAGGTGTTGGTGAAGATCGCGGTGATGATGAGGATGGTCACGGCAGCGTTCCGGCGCCACCGGAAGAGAAGGGGAGAGGGGGGCCCTTCTTCTTCTTCTTCCTTGACCTCCTCCTTAGATGGGAGAAGGGTTTCCCCTCTGGTCCATGGCCTCCATGGCATGGGAGCGGCGAGAGCCCCTCCGAGATTGGATCTGTCTCTCTGTCTCTCTCTGTTTCTGCGTTCTCCTCGTCTGCCCTTTCACCGTTTCGTATATATATGGAGATCTGTAACTCCGATTGGATTGAAACCTTCGCCGAGATTTTTTTCTGAAAATTAGCTTTCTTGCGGCCGAAGAAGTGCAGCAACCGCCTTACGGGTGGCCCACGAGGGTCAGGGGCACGCCCAGGGGGGCAGGGGCGCCCCCCTACCTCGTGGCCACCTCGGGCACCGTCTCGCGTTGATTCTTCTTCCCATATTCTCCAAATATTCCAAAAATATCCTCCATTCGTTTTTATCCAGTTTGGATTCCGTTTGATATGGGGTTTCTCCGAAACATAAAACATGCAACAAACAGGAACTGGCACTGGGCACTGGATCAATATGTTAGTCCCAAAAATAATATAAAAAGTTGCCAAAAGTATATGAAAGTTGAATAATATTGGCATGGAACAATCAAAAATTATAGATACGACGGAGACGTATTAGCGCCCAGGGGGGTGGGCGCGCCCTAGACCCTCGTGGCCAGGTGCTTGCTCCCCCTGATGTGTTCTCAGTGCCAGATATTCTCAAATATTCTAGAAAAAAATCATATTTCACTTTTGGGGCATTTGGAGAACTTTTGTTTTTTGGGTATTTTTTTATTGCACGGAT
Source organism: Triticum aestivum (assembly GCF_018294505.1). Taxonomy (NCBI): domain Eukaryota; kingdom Viridiplantae; phylum Streptophyta; class Magnoliopsida; order Poales; family Poaceae; genus Triticum; species Triticum aestivum. The sequence continues at coordinate 576,159,087 of NC_057814.1, read as the reverse complement.
AAATCAGAAAACAGACATAAAATACTAATTTTTCTTTATTTAATCTAAATAACAGATAGTAAAAGGAGGGTACAGAAGGTTGTGCTTTCTAACTTCATCCATCTCATGCTCATCAAAAGGAATCCACTAACAAGGTTGATCAAGTCTTGTTAACAAACTCATTCCGAATCGCATGAAACCGGAGAATTTTCGAATAGCACTAGGTTACCTCAATGGGGATATGCACGTCCCCAACAATAAGAATATCATATTTCTTCTTGACAGTAGGAAGAGGAAATTCAAAACCTCCAATAGTAATCGTTGGAATTTTTCCAATAGAATTGATACTGTGGACTTGTGGTTGTTTCCTCGGAAAGTGTACCGTATGCTCATTACCATTAACATGAAAAGTGACATTGCCTTTGTTGCAATCAATAACAGCCCCTGCAGTATTCAAAAAGGGTCTACCAAGGATAATCAACATACTATCGTCCTCAGGAATATCAAGAATAAGAAAGTCCATTAAAATAGTAACGTTTGCAACCACAACAGGCACGTCCTCACAAATACCGACAGGTATAGCAGTTGATTTATCGGCCATTTGCAAAGATATTGCAGTAGGTGTCAACTTATTCAAATCAAGTCTACGATATAAAGAGAGAGGCATAACACTGACACCGGCTCCAAGATCACATAAAGCAGTTCTAACATAGTTTCTTTTAATGGATCATGGTATAGTTGGTACTCCTGGATCTCCAAGTTTCTTAGGTATTCCACCGTGAAAAGTATAATTAGCAAGCATGGTGGAAATTTCAGCTTCCGGTATCTTTCCTTTATTTGTAACAATTTCTTTCATATACTTAGCATAAGGATTCATTTTAAGCATATCAGTCAAACGCATACACAAAAAGATAGGTCTAATCATTTCAGCAAACCGCTCAAAGTCCTCATCATCCTTTTTCTTGGATGGTTTAGGAGGAAAAGGCATGGGTTTCTGAACCCATGGTTCTCTTTCTTTACCGTGCTTCCTAGCAACAAAGTCTCTCTTATCATAATGTTGATTCTTTGATTGTGAGTTATCAAGATCAACAGCAGGTTCAATTTCTACATCATTGTTATTGCTAGGTTGAGCATCAACAAGAACATCATCATTAATATTATCACTAGGTTCATGTTCATCACCAGATTGTGTTTCAGCATCAGAAATAGAAATATCATTGGGATTCTCAGGTGTGTCAACAACAGGTTCACTAGAAGCATGCAAAGTCCTATCATTTTTCTTTTTCTTCTTTTTAGAAGGACTAGGTGCACAACATTAGTTCTCTGAGAATCTTGCTCAATTCTCTTAGGGTGGCCCTCAGGATACAAAGTTTCCTGAGTCATTTTACCCCCTCTAGTCATAACTCTAATAGCATTATCATTTTTCTTATTATTTAATTCATTGAGCAAATCATTTTGAGCTTTAAGCACTTGTTCTACTTGAGTGGTAACCGTAGAAACATGTTTACTAATGAGTTTAAGTTCACCTTTAACTCTAGACATATAATCACTCAAGTGTTCAATCATATAAACATTGCATTTCAATTGTCTACCAACATAGGAATTGAAGTTTTCTTGTTTAACAGTAAAATTATCAAACTCGTCTAAGCATTGGCTAGCAGACTTATAACGAGGAATATCACCTTGATCAAATCTATAGAGAGAATTTACCTTTACTACCTATGTCGGGTTATCAAGACCATGTATTTCTTCAACAGGTGGCAAATTAAGACCATGTATTTCTTCAGTAGGAGGTAAATTCTTAACATCTTCAGCTTTAATACCATTTTCTTTCATAGATTTCTTTGCCGCTTGCATATCTTCAGGACTGAGAAGTAGAATACCCCTTTTCTTCGGAGTTGGCTTAGGAGTTGGTTCAGGAAGTGTCCAATTATTTTCATCAGTCAACATATTATTCAATAACAATTCAGCTTGATCAACTATTCTTTCCCTGAAAACACAACCAACACAACTATCCAGGTGGTCTCTGGTAGCATCGGTTAGTCCATTATAAAAGATATCAAGTATTTCATTTTTCTTTAGAGGATGATCAGGCAAAGCATTAAGTAATTGGAGAAGCCTCCCCCAAGCTTGTAGGAGTCTCTCTTCTTCAATTTGCACAAAATTATATATTTCCCTTAAAGCAGCTTGTTTCTTATGAGCGGGGAAATATTTAGCAGAGAAGTAATAAATCATATCCTGGGGACTACGCACACAACCAGGATCAAGAGAATTAAACCATGTCTTAGCATCACCCTTTAATGAGAACGGAAATAATTTAAGGATATAGTAGTAGCGAGTTTTCTCATCATTAGTGAACAGGGTGGCTATATCATTTAATTTAGTAAGATGTGCCACAACAGTTTCAGATTCATAGCCATAAAAAGGATCAGATTCAACCAAAGTAATTATCTCAGGATCAACAGAGAAATCATAACCCTTATCAGTAACATAGATGGGTGAAGTAGCAAAAGCAGGGTCGTATTTCATTCTAGCATTCGGAGATTTTTCTTTAACCTTAGCTAATAATTTCTTAAGATCATTTCTATCATTGCAAGCAAAAGAGTCTCTAGCAGTTTCTTCATCCATAACATAACCCTCAGGCACAACAAGCAATTCATATCTAGGGGGAGAATCTTCATCATCACTTTTCATCAATATTATCAGTTTCAATAATTTCATTCTCTCTAGCCCTAGCAAGTTGTTCATCAAGAAATTCACCTAATGGCACAGTAGTATCAAGCATAGAAGTAGTTTCATCATAGGTATCATGCATAGCAGAAGTGGCATCATCAATAACATGTGACATATCAGAATTAATAGCAAAGGCAGGTTTAGGTGTCGCAAGCTTACTCAAAATAGAAGGTGAATCAAGTGCAGAGCTAGATGGTAGTTCCTTACCTCCCCTCGTAGTTGAGGGGTAAATTTTGGTTTTCTCGTCTTTCAAGTTCCTCATAGTGACCAGCAGATATAAATCCCAAGTGACTCAAAGAATAGAGCTATGCTCCCCGGCAACGGCGCCAAAAAATAGTCTTGATAACCCATAAGTATAAGGGATCACAACAGTTTTCGAGGGTAGAGTATTCAACCCAAATTTATTGATTCGACACAAGGGGAGCCAAAGAATATTCTCAAGTATTAGTAGTTGAGTTGTCAATTCAACCCCACCTGGATAACTTAATATCTGCAGCAAAGTATTTAGTAGCAAAGTAGTATGGAAGTAATGGTAACGGTGGCAAAAGTAATAGTAGTGGTTTTGTAGTAATTGTACAGTGGCAACGGAAAAGTAACTAAGCAAAGATCAATATGTGAAAAGGGCGTAGGCATTGGATCAGTGATGGATAATTATGTCGGATGCGATTCCTCATGCAATAGTTATAACATAGGCTGACATAGAACTAGCTCCAGTTCATCAATGTAATGTAGGCATGTATTCCGAATATAGTCATATGTGCTTATGGAAAAGAACTTGCATGGCATCTTTTGTCCTACCCTCCCGTGGCAGCGGGGTCCTATCGGAAACGAAGGGATATTAAGGCCTCCTTTTAATAGAGTACCGGACCAAAGCATTAACACTTAGTGGATACATGAACTCCTCAAACTACGGTCATCATTGGGAGTGGTCCCGATTATAGTCACTTCGGGGTTGCCGGATCACAACACATAGTAGGTGACTATAGACTTGCAAGATAGGATCAAGAACTCACTTATATTCTTGAAAACATAATAGGTTCAGATCTGAAATCATGGCACTCGGGCCCTAGTGACAAGCATTAAGCATAGCAAAGTCATAGCAACATCAATCTCAGAACGTAATGGATACTAGGGATCAAACCCTAACAAAACTAACTCGATTACATGGTAAATCTCATCCAACCCATCACCGTCCAGCAAGCCTACGATGGAATTACTCACGCACGTCGGTGAGCATCACGGATTCCCCTCTCCGGAGCCCCCAACGACTCCAGATCAGCCCTCCCGAGAGAGATTAGGGCTTGGCGGCGGCTCCGTATCGTAAAACGCGATGAATCCTTCTCTCTGATTTTTTTCTCCCCGAACGTGAATATATAGAGTTGGAGTTGAGGTCGGTGGAGCACCAGGGGGCCCACAAGGCAGGGGGGCGCGCCCCCACCCTCGTGGACAGGGTGTGGGCCCCCTGGCCTTGATTCTTTCACCAGTATTTTTTATTAATTCCAAAAATATTCTCAGTGAAGTTTCAGGTCATTCCGAGAACTTTTATTTCTACACAAAAATAACACCATGGCAATTCTGCTGAAAACAACGTCAGTCCGGGTTAGTTCCATTCAAATCATGCAAGTTAGAGTCCAAAACAAGGGCAAAAGTGTTTGGAACAGTAGATACGATGGAGACGTATCAAACGTCAAAAGTATGAAACAATTGCTTGGCTTGTCATCGGGGTTGTGCATGATTTAAATATTTTGTGTGGTGAAGATGGAGCATAGCCAGACCATATGATTTTGTAGGGATAACTTTCTTTGGCAATGTTATTTTGAAAATACATGGTTGCTTTATTAGTATTCTTGAAGTATTATTGTCTTAATGTCAAATGATAGACTATTGCTTTGAATCACTCGTGTCTTAATATTCATGCCATGATTAGATTACATGATCAAGATTATGCTAGGTAGCATTCCAGATCAAAATTTATCTTTTTTATCATTTACCTACTCGAGGACGGGCAGGAATTAAGCTTGGGGATGCTAATACGTCTCCGTCGTATCTATAATTTTTTATTGTTCCATGCCAATATTCTACAACTTTTACATACTTTTAGCAACTTTTTATACTATTTTTGGGACTAACATATTGATCCAGTGCCCAGTGCCAGTTCCTGTTTGTTGCATGTTTTTTGTTTCGCAGAAAATCCATATCAAACGGAGTCCAAATGGGATAAAAACTTACGGAGATTTGTTTGGAATATATGTGAATTTTGGGAAGTGGAATCAACGCGAGACGATGCCCCAGGGGCCCACGAGGTTGAGGGGCGCGCCCCAGGGGGCAGGGCACGCCCTGGGCCCTCGTGGCCACTCCGTAAGGCGGTTGGTACCCTTCTTTTGCCGCAAGAAAGCCAATATCCGGATAAAAATCGTGTCCAAATTTCAGCCCAATCGTAGTTACGGATCTCCGGGAATTTAAGAAACGGTTAAAGGGAAGAATCAGGGAGCACAGAGAACAGAAAGACACACACACACACAGAGAGAGAGAGAGAGAGAGATCCAATCTCGGAGGGGCTCCCGCCCCTCCGCCGCCATGGAAGCCAAGGACTAGAGGGGAAACCCTTCTCCCATCTAGGGGGAAGGTCAAGGAAGAAGAAGACGAAGGGGGGCTCTCCCCCCTCTTTCCCGGTGGCGCCGGAACGCGGGGCCATCATCGTCACCGCAATCTACACCAACAACTTCACCAACGCCATCACCAACTCTTCCCCCTCTATGCAGCGGTGTAACCCCTCTTTTACCCGCTGTAATCTCTACTTAAACATGGTGCTCAACGCTATATATTATTTCCCAATGATGTATGGCTATCCTATGATGTTTGAGTAGATCTGTTTTGTCCTATGGGTTAATTGATGATTGTGATTGGTTTGAGTTGCATGTTTTATTATTAGTGCTGTCCTATGGTGATCTCCATGTCGCGCAAGCGTGAGGGATCCCCACTATAGGGTTTGCAATATGTTCATGATTTGCTTACGGTGGGTGGCGTGAGTGACAGAAGCACAGACCCGAGTAAGTAGGTTGTTTGCGTATGGGAGTAGAGAGGACTTGATGCCTTATAATGCTATGGTTGGGTTTTACCTTAATGATCTTTAGTAGTTGCGGATGCTTGCTAGAGTTCCAATCATAAGTGCATATGATCCAAGAAGAGAAAGTATGTTAGCTTATGCCTCTCCCTCAAATAAAATTGCAATAATGATTACCGGTCTAGTTATCGATTGCCTAGGTACAAATAACTTTCTCGTGACAAAGAGCTCTCTACCAAAACTAACTTAGTTGTGTCTTTATCTAGACAGCCCCTAGCTTTTATTACTTGCTCTTTATTATCTTGAAAACCTATCAAACAACACCTACAAAGTACTTGTAGTCTCATACTTGTTCTAGGTAAAGCGAACGTTAAGCGTGCGTAAAGTTGTATCGGTGGTCGATAGAACTAGAGGGAATATTTGTTCTACCTTTAGCTCCTCGTTGGGTTCGACACTCTTACTTATCGAAAGAGGATACAATTGATCCCCTATAGTTGTGGGTTATCAGACGCGGATGGACTCAAGTCTAGCAACGGGGGCATATATCTCACCATAGTCCATACCTTCGACTTGAGTGTAGCCTTGGGCGACGAGACGTGCTTTGTTGTGAACGACTTGTCCATCTTCGTCTTGCTTGTGGCGAAACATCCATTTGGTACCGATGATGTTGTGGTTGTTGTCGGGCTTCTCGACAAATGTCCACACTTGTTTTCTCTCAAAGATGTGTAACTCTTCATGCATGACGTTTATCCAATCCGGATCTTCCAATGCTTCTTCAACCTTCATAGGTTCAATGCTAGAGATGAATGAATAATGTTCACAAAAATTAGCCAAATGAGTTTTTGAGTGAGTGATTTTCCCGGTTTGGATATCATTGAAGATTTGTTCGACGGGATGGTCTCTTGAGACTCTTGCTCAAACTCGTGAGAGCTTTTGCTTGGGTCAGGGTGGAACATCTTCTTCATCATCTTGTTCTTCCTCTTGGCCTTCTTCATTGTTGACGTTGTCATTCTCTTGTCGTGGTGGAGAAGGAGGTTGATGAGGTTCATCTTGGTGTACTTCCTCGTTTTCTTCATCTTGGTGTGTCCCACTTGTGGATGCTTCCATGTCAACTCTTGGTTCACCTTGTCGTGAGGTAGAAGCTTCCACTTGGACGGACGAGGTACTCTCCTTCACCTCTGTTGGACGAATCTTACCAATAGACAAGTCTTGGATTGCTTCTGAAGGGTCTTTGTCTCCTACATCAATTGGCAATTGCTCTACTTGCGAGCCGTTAGATTCATCAAACTTCACATCTACCATCTCTTCAACCTTTTCGGGTGAAACTGTTGTAGACACAGTAAGTGTGAGAGTTTGAGCCATAACCGAGTAGGAAACTCTCATGATATTTAGGAGCAAATTTAGAACGACGATGCTTATCAAGAATATAGCACTTTGAGCTGAATACTCGAAAGTATCCAACTTGGGATTTGTCGCATGACAAGCTGTCTCAACCGCTTCCGCCCAAAAGTGTTTTGGCGTCTTGTACTCATCAAGCATCGTTCTCACCATCTCAATAAGAGTCTGGTTCTTCCTCTCAACAACTCCATTTTGTTGAGGCGTGTACGTAGCCGAGAACTCATGTGAAATCCCCTCTTCTTCAAGAAACGTATCCACATTTGCGTTCTTGAACTCCGTTCTGTTGTCGCTGCGAACCTTCTTGATCTTCACTTCAAATTGATTTTGGGCCTTCCTAGTGAAGTTCTTGAAGATCTTTTGGACCTATGATTTATCATCAAGAAAAAACACCCACGTAAATCTTGAAAAACCATCAACTAAATCAAATGAGTTTCCAACGAGACCTTTGTAGGCATTGGGACCAAAGAGATCCATATGAAGTAGCTCGAGTGGTCTTCTCGTGGTCATGATGTTCTTCACGGGGTGGCTTCCTCCAACTTGTTTTCCTGCTTGACAAGCACTGCACAATCTATCCTTGTCAAATATAACATCTTTTACTCCAAGGATATGATCACCTTTAATAAGCTTATCAAGATTTCGCATGCCCACATGACCTAATCTTCTATGCCACAACCAGCCTTTAGAGGATTTAGCAACTAAGCAAGTTCTAGGTTGAGCCTTTTTAGTGAATTCAACAATGTAAAGATCACCTCTACGTATACCGGTAAAGACCATTTTATGATTATCTCAACACTTGGCAATCTACTTCAGTAAATAGGACATTGAAACCAAAGTCAGCAAGTCTAGATACGGAAAGTAGATTATAGCCAAGAGATTCAACGAGCATAACATTTTGTATGGAGCTATCATGTGAGATGGCCACTTTACCAAGGCCAACCACCTTACCCTTTGAGTTATCACCAAAAGTGACATACTTTTGAGGGTCGTCGTTTTCAGCTAGCTCACGAAACATATCCTTGTCTCCGTTCATGTGATCGGTATATCCACTATCAAGGACCTATTCCTTTCCTCCAGCCATGTAGCCGCGAAGATTAGCCATAAGACCAAAGTGTCTCATAGACCCATCGAGATCAAAGTCACTATCATCATCTTGTGATGGATCAATTCCTAGAGAGAGTGATTCATTAGATAAATGATCATCACAATGTTCATCTTTATGAATTCTAATGGCTTCATAGATGATATTGCTAATGATTCCAACATCTCCTTTGGCACGCTTGAGGTTAGTAAGCTCAAATAGACAATCACCAAACTTAGGATCATTGGAATTCATTTTACTTAAACCAATAGAGTTATGAAGAATCTCATGTATGTTTTGCAAGGAATAATTTGGGAATCTTTCCTCAAGATATCTCCATATGGTGTAAGCACAATCAAGAGCAGGCAAGCTAGCAATCAAGTTTCTACGTAATCCTCTAATGATTAAATTGATAGTTCTAAGATTACGGATCATGTCAATAGACTCATCAAGGGTAGGATGCAAAGGATAAACATGGGGTGCACAAGAGCTTGTAATGTACTTGTTCAAATGATATTCATTGAAAATCTCAAGCATCTCATTTTTCCACTCACGAAAGAACTCTCCATCAAGTATAGGCACTCTACGTCTAAGACTCCCCAACATAGACTCATCCATCTTCCTCCAATGGTGATTAAACCAAAGCAAAGGAGACCAAAGCTCTAATACCAATTGAAAGGATCGAGAAGAGGTGTCTAGAGGGGGGTGATTGGACCCTCAACAAAGAAAAGTAGCAGTTTTTAAGTTCTTCAAGTTAAGGTGGAGTTTTAGCACAATTTTAAACATTCACAATACATTTCAAGCAAGCATAGCAAGAGTATATGAGCAGCGGAAAGTAAAGCATGCAATTTGCAAGAATGTAAAGGGATGGGATTGGAGTGTGCAAACGCAATTGGAGACACGGAGATTTTTGGCATGGTTCCGATAGGTGGTGCTATCGTACATCCACGTTGATGGAGACTTCAACCCACGAAGGGTAACGGCTGCGCGAGTCCATGGAGGGCTCCACCCATGAAGGGTCCATGAAGAAGCAACCTTTTCTATCCCACCATGGCCATCGCCCACGAAGGACTTGCCTCACTAGGGTAGATCTTCACGAAGTAGGCGATCTCCTTGCCCGTACAAACTCCTTGGTTCAACTCCACAATCTTGATGGAGGCTCCCAAGTGACACCTAACCAATCTAGGAGACACCACTCTCCAAAAGGTAATAGATGGTGTGTTGATGATGAACTCCTTGCTCTTGTGCTTCAAATGATAGTCTCCCCAACACTCAACTCTCTCTCTCTCAGATTTGGATTTGGTGGAAAGATGATTTGAGTGGAAAGCAACTTGGGGAAGGCTAGAGATCAAAATTCTTGTGGTTGGATTGGAATATCTTGGTCTCAACACATGAGTAGGTGGTTCTCTCTCAGAAAATGAATACTGGAAGTGTAGGCACGTTCTGATGGCTCTCTCCACGAATGAAGAGTGGGTGGAGGGGTATATATAGCCTCCAGCCAAAATCTAGCTGTTACACACAATTGACCAAACTCGGTGCGACAGAATCATGAAACTCGGTCAGACCGATTTATTTCAAAATGTGAATGTTAGGGTTTTTGGTGGGACCGATATGACCAACTCGGTGGGACCGATGTGCTAGGGTTAGGGTATGTAACAGCCCAAAAATTGGGTTATCAATTTTTGTGCTGTTATTCCTTCCTCGCACTCACTTTCAAAATTTTCTCCTGAGTTTGCTGCATGACTCTGAGAAATTTTGTCATTTCCAACCTTTCAAAACCTTGCTCATGTCTTTGTCAGTGGGCAAGACCTCATTTGCACCAGCTCAAATCCTCTCAAACCCTAATTCCAAATTTTGGAATTTGAATGTGGCCTTTGTGATTACAAAGAAGCCGCCATTTTCCTTGATCTGTTGATCATCCCATCTGTTCCCAGAGACCCTCCTATCCTTCTAATCCTTGGATATGCAAAAATATTGCTAAGTCTTATGCAATATTTTTGAATTATGATTAATTCCTTTTCTTGCCTTTCTGAGGAATAAAATCCAAAGGCATAGCTAGCCATCTCCTAAATTCATGAGAGTTGGTGGAGTTTATATTTATGCCTAATCCAAGCTCTGGCAAATATATTGGCCACAATTAAATAAGGAAAATTGCCTTTTCTTATTTTAAGCCAATATTGCATTCCTGCCAGTTTCCAAAGGAGCTACCATTTTTATAGCAAGGAAAATTCCCAAATAATTTTTGGAGTTTGTAATTGCTATATCTTCACCATTTCCATCCAAACCCATGCTCCAAAGATCATAATTTGAGCACATGATCCAATGCAAGTTTCTGCCCCTCTCTGAAATTTTTGCAAAGGAAGTGCTTTATTCCTAATCCCAATTGAGCTGCAATTTGGTAGGGTGATTAAACTTGATAAATTACCCATGGATACCAAAGATGAGGTCAATCCAGTCATCCTAGCTCCCTGCGCATTTTTTCAAAGTTTTTGTTCAGATTGCTTGTCTGTGAAGGAAGTACCAATCATAGATGATCAAAATGAGCTGAAACTTTTCCAGCAGTCTCTTATGACAATATCATCACCCTCCTCCAAAATTCAGCTCATTCCATTGAACTATGTGAGCACAGGAGCAATTCTTGGTTTCTGTCCAAATTTTCAGTCTGTGAAGCAAGTCTATTTTATGTTGCTCTATTGTGGCTGAAAATATTCCTAAGCCTTCTCCTATCCATATAATCTATCTCCAACAAATTTTGGCTCATTTCATGTAGCCAATATTTTCCTGGATTTTTCCAAAGTTTCTGGTCAGATGTAGTGCTTGTGAAACAAGTACCAGTTTGGCAAGTCCATTTGGTATGATCTTTTTGCAGCATCTAAACATGACTAAATCATGGAGGTTTGCCAAGTTTTAGCTCAATCCAACACTCCTAGTGAGTGTTTCTTCCTCATTTGTTTTCTGGGCCATATTTCCTAGTTGCACTGCAGCTATGTGAAATACTTGCCCAAATCCCTTCCAACTTCCCAGGACCGTAGTCTTTGCTTCCCTAAACCTCCCAGACAATCAGCTTAGCTCTTAACCTCTCTGGTTTGATCACCAAGATGTGGCCAAGTTTGCAACAGCAAACTTCTCGAGCTTGCTTCCCTCTGCTCTATACACCTCTGCCTGTGCCATCACCTCGGTCTTAATGAGCTTTGGAAGGACTACGCTGTAGACAAGGTTTGGCACTTAGTTGACGACCAGAGCGCGCGATGTTGGTGGTGACCACGGGGCTATGCAGGCCAAATCGGTGGTCTCGCCACTGTTGGCCACAGTGGCACAGCTCCGGCTGGCTCTGGCTCGTCCAAGCTTGTCAACCAGCTCAGCCTCATCGTCTTCGTGCGTCTTGACCCGTTTCCCCCTTCGTTAGCTTCCTCGTTCAGCCGTCGCCGTCGCCAAACAGTGAGCGTCCGTGTGCATCGTCGCCTTCCCCGCTCCTGTCCGTTTCCCCCTCTCATCTGCGACCGTCCCTCGTCTCCGTGACCTCCTGGCTTTTGTCCGCGTCCCCCTCGTCGCCTTGCCGCCGCTCCCCGTGACCTTTGGCCGTGCACTGGCGCTTCGCCGGCGCGCGAACACGTCGCATGCCGCGTGCCACCTCGCCCCCTCCTTCCCGAGCTCTCCTCGCGGCTATATATAGCCAGCCCGAGCCCTCCCCGAGCAGCGCAACCCCCTCCCCTCCCTCTCTGGTTTGCCCCAGTGCCCGGCCCCGACCAAATCCATCGCCAGAGCGCGTAGATGTCCGCCGAGCCCGCCCCTCTGCCTCGCCTCCCAACCTCTCACCCGAGCTTCATCGCACCCCGTACGACCCATGGGTGGATGCGCCTTGCTCCGGCTACCATCCCGGACCTGCCGCCCATCCATTTCCTCCTCTGGAGCCCATAATCGCTAGAGGCCGCCGCCGTGGAGCTCTCACCTCCCATGGCCATTGCAACTGTGGTCCTCCCCGGCGTTCGTTTCCCCTCGGTATGGACGCGGCGTCCCTCCCCGAGTCCTCCGCCGTGTTCGCCCTGGTCAGAGGTGGCTGGAGCCGGCCGGTCCGTCGCAGGCGACGTGCCTGGCCCTGCCTCTGCTCCGTGCCGCGTCGGGAGGAGAGGAAGAAGGAGATGGGAGGAGAGAGAGAGGTGCGCGGGCCCCGCAAGTCAGCCTCTCAGGAGCCGGCCCCGCGTTGACCCCGCCCCGCTGACGTGGATAAGTGGAGGCGTATTTCGTGAAATACGTCTCCCCCACATGAAAACGTATTCCCTTCTTCTTCGGGCCAGAATGTGCTTTCCTCTCAGGAAAGCGTATTCTTGAGAAAGGCGCGATCTGTTTTTCTGTCAGGGGCCATTTTGTAATGGTTTTCGTTACACATAGGTCCCTGGTAGTTAAACGTTCGTATCTATTTAATCGTAGCTCCAAATCAGGTGATTCCAAAGCCCACGTCTTTGTTTCGTCGAACCTGTTCTGATGGGATCATTTTCACCATGGTTGCACATTCTGAAAATGACCATTTTGCCCTTGCCCGTAAACAGCCCCCTCCGAGAAAGAACTGTTTCCGGCAGATCTTTCCGCGATCGTTCCGCACTTTTTTCCGGAGTAATCCACGACCCCAGGCAAGCCAACCTCTTATCATGAGTCCCGAACTTTCATGTTGACTTTGCTTGCACCTCGTGTGTGTGTTTAGTTGCAGTAGTTTCTTGTTTGCTCCGCCTGCTGGTATTTCATTTGTGCTATATGCTTTTGTTATCTGTCTTGCGTGTTTGTGCTCTCATGAAATAAGTTGACATGCTAGTCTGTTGTTCTTACTGATAATATCATGCCTCAGTCTAGTTTAGTTTCATGTTAGTAGTAACGATGCTATGATAATTCTGTTACACTGATAAGTTCTGCTAGTACTTGGTATTGCTATGTTTCGCATGCTATCATTGTTTATTTGAAATGCTTGATGTTTTGTTACTGCATCGGTATGTTGATGTTAGTTGTTGCATTCATTTTAATAATGCTCGCATAATGATCGGTGATGGAGAGGTTAATAATATGACTTAATAACAAACCCCCTCCATCATCACTGGGATGTTATAGTGCCACCAAATCAGGCTTTTTCCAGTGCAGCCTCATTTGCCTTGGTATGGGAAGGCCCTAACAGGTCTATTGTCATGACTCTCGTCGGTGCCTCCAACGTAGGGAAGGTTATGGGCACGCGCTACCCTGAAGGTAGGCGGACATGAACCTTGTAAGCCCGAGTTGTTTTGCGCACTTTATCCCCGTTTGGGACCCTTTTTGCCACGACGGTGGCCGTTTGCCTTTGGTAGGCATGGGCCACCCAGGACTGAACCCAAAAGGGGTGTTGGTCGGAGTGGCCGGGAGAGTGTCATGGCAATAGATCGGTTTTGTCAGAACGCCGTTGGTCCACCCGAATGGGAGTGCGAGGCCATGGGTTTCGTGGTGTGGGTACAGTGCACTACCTCTGCAGAGAGTGTGTGTTAAGTCTATCGATAGCCCGTCCTCGGTCATGGGCACAAGTTCGTAGTAGGTCACACTATCGGGTCTCGGTCGAAATGGAGGATAAACCTGCTAATAACTTGTGTGATAATTAAAATGTGATAAATCATGTGATGACTTGGACTATGGGAAAATCGTGAGAAGTCACGATGATGTTTTGATATGACCCCGAGACGAGGTCTCGGTAAGTCATTAGTTTGCTCCGAGGAGCCGTGGCAGAGTAAGTGATTGTTGCATAAGGTTTATGCAACATGTCTTCATGGGAGGTAACTAGTAGTTTATTTTCAGCATAGTTTCATGATGCCATGCCATGTTTTGATATGCTATGCTTTGTTGTTGCTATGTTAGAAGCAAATCTGATATGCCATGCTAGTAGATCCTATGTTGTTGTTTGATTTATGATTCTAGTTAATATCATGCCATGCTTAGAAGTTGTGTTGACGTAGACTGTTGCATATGCTTGGTTCTTGCTTTGTCATCTGTTTGTTTGGATGCTATGTATTTGGTTGTCTTGCAAGTACATTCAATATACTGACCTGGCGTGTCATGCCAGTTTTGTAGGTCATGCCAAACTTGTTCGCTTGTTCTGTCGTGCTAGGCCGTAATCTTGCCAGTCCTGTGAGTTGTGGAGCCCAACCTAGATGAGACGCTGCCAAACCAAGACTTCCACCGCCATTTAAATAGACTTCCGCTGCCATTTATATAGCCTTAGGGCTATGCCAGATAATTGTATTCATCAATGATGTAATCATATACACATGTATTTGATGAATATTATTGTACCTGGAATGCTGTATCATGGACCTGTCGTGCGTCAGGTGTTATCCTGGGCTGACGTGCGAAGGCCCCCTGCTCCATGCGGATCGGGGTGCCACAGGGTAAAACCTCAACTCGGTTTGACCGATTACACAAACTCGGTGGGACCGATTTCGGTAATAAGCAAACAGAGAGTTGGTCAAGCAAACTCGGTGGGACCGATTGCGTATCTCGGTGGGACCAAAATAATTGCAACAAGCAACAGAGAGTTTGCAAGCCCATCTCGGTGAGACCGAGATCCCATCGGTGAAACCGAACTGATTAGGGTTTCTGGCAGTGGCTATGTCAAGTGAACTCGGTGGCGCCGGATAGATCAAATTGGTGGGGCCGAGTTTGACTTTAGGTTTGGGACATATGTGGATATGAGAAAGTGGTTGAGGGCTTTGGAGCATATCACTAAGCACTTTGAGCAAGCAAGCCATTAAGCAACACCTCATCCCCTTTTAATAGTATTGGCTTTTCCTATGGACTCAATGTGATCTTAGATCTAAAATGAAAATGTAGAGTCTTGAGCTTTTGAGCTTTTGCCAATCTTCTGTCCTTAGCATCTTGAAGGGGTTCCACATCCTCTTGTCCACACCACTCCACTGTTGAACTCATCTGAAATATACTAGGTGAAAGTATTAGTCCAACAAGAGATATGTTGACATTAATTACCAAAATCACCCAGGCAGCACCTGTGCTTTCACAACATATGTTGTTCCCTTTGTCCGTCGGTATGTTACTTGCCCGAGATTTGATCGTCGGTATCTTCATACCTAGTTCAATCTCGTTACTGGTAAGTCTCTTTACTTGTTCCATAATACATCATCTTGTAACTAAATCCTTAGTCGCTTTGCTTCCAAGCTTCTTGTGATGATGTATTACCGAGAGGGCCCAGAGATAGCTCTTCGTCATACGAAGTGACAAATCCCAATCTCGATTCACACCAACTCAACAGACACCTTCGGAGATACCTATAGAGCATCTTTATGATCACCTAGTTACGTTGTGATGTTTGATAGCACACAAGGTATTCCTCCGGTATCCGGGAGTTGCATGATCTCATGGTCGAAGGAATTTGTATTTGACATTTAATAAAGCAGTAGCAATAAATTGAACGATCATATGCTAAGCTAATGGATGGGTCTTGTCCCTCACATCATTGTCCTAATGATGTGATACCGTTATCAAATGACAACTCATGTCTATGGTCAGGAAACCTTAACCATCTTTTGATCAACGAGCTAGTCTAGTAGAGGCATACTAGGGACTTGGTATTTGCTTATGTTCACACATGTATTTAAGTTTCAAATCAATACAATTCTATCATGAATAATAAACTTTTATCATGATTAAGGAAATATAATAATAATCACTTTATTATTGCCTCTAGGGCATATTTCCAATAGCCTTGTACAACAAATTAGCATCCTTCTACACAAAATTATATGTCGAGTGGATGTGCATCTTTTAGCGGTTCATGATCAAAATTATATTCTATTTGCTTCAGGACAATTCTGTAGTTATGCCTAGATTTTATTCCTTTAGGCTCAACTCGTTATCATATAAAGATATCATGTTATATGCTTTCAGATAGAAAGGTCTGACCATTATCTAGTGGCCTAACAAGTTACTTATGATTTGTGCTACCAGGTTTCTCACAAAACTTCTAACAGAATATCTGGCCACGTCTCTTTGTCTGGCCCTCAAAGATTGTCCTTTGGTGGCCCCTCTTAGTTTCCTCGCATGCTTCCATGCACGGACCAGCCTCTTGGATGGTGCTCCTATGCCCGAAGGCCGTGGGAACCATGTGCGCGTCGGTGCAACCCGACACGGCGGTGGGTGTGCCTCCTCTCATGGCTCCTTCCATTGCATGATTACGGCGGTTGACCGCATTGCAAATGCAGTGGCGGTTGTGCAGAACATTAACCACAATCTAATCTGGTGAGTTCCTCCTTCCTCTCTGTCGCTCCTCCTTGCTCTTAGCTCGTGGCCATCGAGCCACAGCTATATCATGCTCCGATACATGGCTATCAAGCCACAGCTATATCATGCTCTGGTTCATGGTTATCAATCCACAACTATATCATGCTCTGATTCATGGCTATCGAGCCATTGGTGTTTTAAGGTTATGGTTTGGCTACTATTTTTATTAATTGGTTTGAATTGGATAAGGTTTAAGGTCAATTGACTTGTACTAGCTGCTAATTGATGCTTGCTATGACCTCTGTTATCGTATTTGAACTCAGTCATCTCTTTGAGGCGACACAGTGGGTTGTCTTACTGTAATCACTGTTCATTTCTATTTAGATATAGAATGCACTAGATATATGCTTTAGTTTCTTCCCTTCCAGCACTGTAACAAGTAGAGGCATTCGATTTGGCCGTGTTAGGGGCACAATCCAGTTTTCAATGCTACTTATGAGTTTTTCTCGACGGAAAAGAGTTGTGCTACAGATATGTGCTTACACGGATTTCAGTTTTACTATAGATAGCTTGCATGATCTGTAGTAATAGAAATCTACACTACTGCAGGATGCTGCTAACGCGACACTACGATTAGTGACCCTTTGACGAAACTGTGTGTGATGCATTAATCACAAATGGGGACGTAAAAAACCATCAAAATAGGTGCAAAACGTTTGCGATGGCGGAGCCATCAAACACAGTTCAGATTTTAGTTGCGTGTGCGATTCAGGCCACACGGGCAACCCGTTCGAATTGTTTGCGATGAGGTAGAACAACAGAAACGAGCAGCCATATCAATGTGTGTGCGATGTATGGCATACAGTTCGCTCCGATGAATCGTTTGCTATTAGGGAGTGCAACATAAACGATTAGCCAGATCAAGGTGTGTGTGATATAGGGCATACGGTTCACTCGGACGAACTGTTTTCGATTAGCAAACGCAACAGAAACGGTTCAACTTAACAAGATATGTGTGATACGTGGCAAAGAGCCGACTCGGATGAACTGTTTGCGATGAGAAATTACAACACAGACAGTTAATACAGTTAGTTCGTGTGCGATTCTGTGTGTACAAAAAACTTTGAAAAATGCAAACTAGTTGCTTGGGGTGGCTAGGAGTATCGCACAAGATGCGTCTACGAGTACTCGTGTGCGATGATTAGTAAGTTACTCATACGTTTCCTTATGTTAACACTTGTGTGATAAATAACACGTGGCACCGGATACGGTATTCGGGTTGTGTGTGTGCTCCACTTAGTCTTCCCGCGCTCCAGCGAATGCTTCCCGCGCTCCACATGGGTGAATTGTAAAATCCACACCTATTCCCTCACCGATTTCCCGCCACCAGCTAACGGCTTGCTGCATATAACCCAGGCGGCAATGCACCGCCGCGACACTCTGCGAAGATCTAGTCCTCACCCATCTACCATTAGTTATTCCAAGCATGCTAGGCAACGACCAAAGCTTCGACGTCAACGCCTACCTGCGTTACATATTCGGCGAGGAGAACGAGCTGGAGCAGGTTGGGGAGCAAGAGCTTCATCGGCCAGTGCAGGCACCATGGCCCATCGGCAGCGATATCGGCGTCACAGTCCTTGGGAGCACAATCGACATATTGCAGAGGAGGTGTGATGAGTAGTTTGCCATCCACCGTGCAAAAGATCCAGAGCTGCTCGGCGGCATGATCAACGACCCACCCGAAGAGCCGTCGTCACCAGTGCTCATCGAGAGCCTGATGCCCTGCAAGGAATGGGCAGAGGACCTCTGCGATTCAGTCAAGACAAAGGCAGCCTACGGCTTCATCATTGCCCATGGCGGTCGTGTCAACCTCGATCCCGATGATGTGGTGGCCAGGCTCGAGCGCATCCTTGGCGGAGTTGACGCCCCCGATGAAGTAGAACATCGCCAACGTGATATCTTGAGGATGCAGGTGATCGACGGAATTTGCTACCAGGCCAGAGACATGGAAATGGAGTGGTTCCGCGGAGTTGTCATGCGTGCAATTGCACGCTGTCAAGCTCTTCTGGAAGAGGCCCAGCAGCCCCAAGAGCCTCCCAGCGCTAGCAGCTCCGTAGGCGGAGGCGGGTTGGGACACTTGGAGTGAACGGCCGCAAGGGTGCTATGCTGATTATGGAGTCCGATAAGACCATCGTCGGAAGGCCGCCAGCTTAGCCTTTTAGCTTATATTTTATTATAATTGTATGAATATGTAGGTCGTGAGTGTTCTGGGCCTTGCCGCATTTGGCATTTTAAATTATCCTGAATATGTAAGAAAATTATTAAGAATTATTAAAAGTTGCCATTGTAACTTTGCTCAACGGCAAGCAAAGCGCGCGCAAGGACGCCAGAGCGGAGCGCGCCGCGGCCGCCACGACGGCAAGCAACCACGTGGTCAACCTTCTGCCATCAATAAATTTTGACCTTGTTTCTCATCACATTGTTGATTACAATGCAATAAGTAATTGCAAATCTATTCACAACTATCAAACTAATATGTGTCCACACTTAGCACCGGGCTATAAAAACCACCCACTCGAAAAACTTCACAGTTCCTCTCCAAATCACCCACAAAACTAGTTTTTTCTGGCAAGTCGTTCCGCCATGACCGGTAGGAGGAGTTTAGGGTGGACATATAACCAGGCAGCAAAGATCAAGGCCGCGGAAGGGCTAGAGAGGTCCCGCCGCGAAGCCACAGCCGCAGCAGAGATGTCCCGGCGCGCCGCGGAGCCCTCAAACGAGCTCTCATGGGAACACGAGGGCACTCACAAGCGCATTCACGGCGTCGGCCATCGCGATGAGCCGACGTTCCTGAAGTCCTTCGCCGGCGACGACGCCATTCTCACTGGCATCACTACGCAGCAGGAGTTGGTCGACGGCTTGATGAAGCTGCTCAAGATCAGCGATGCCTTGGTTGACAAGGCGACCGGCCTCGTCGAGCAACCCATGGGTGACAATGCGAAGCTCCTCAAGTTGGTCGCCGAGAAGGAGGAGGAGGCCGCCGGCTGGAAGATGCTGCATGAGCAGAGCGGTGCCTCAAAGATGACGCTGAAAGCGGTCATCGAGGAACTAATGGGTGGCTTGAGGAAGCTTCGGATCGAGCGTGAGCAGGAGGTGGAGGAATTTGTGGCTGCTTTCAAGCAAAGTCGTGAGGAATTGAAGAAGGAGCTGGAGGATTTCGCCGCCCGGCGATCCATCAACGAGTAGAGACAGTAGCGACCCAGATCGTTGTCTGCAATTTCCTTCTTCTCTTGCCCCCGTGTCTTCCGGGCTTTGCCGCATGTGGCATTTTAAATTATTCGGAATATGTAAGACAATTATTATCTGCACCATTGTAAATTTGTCGTCGTATTATCCATTGCCATTTTATTTGTGGTCGTATTATCCGTTTCCCTATGTGGCAATTTAAATTAGGGCGGAATACGAGTTGAAAACACGAACAAAGCAAATGCTGCCATGGGATCACAAGCAAACACCCTCCGTCCAGGTGCTTTAATTAACCCATTAATGGAGAAGTTGTGAGCGAGGCGTGCGGCGGCTGGTGCATGGAGGTCAAAGAGCTCGCTTCCCGGTGAGCATGGGCGGCCTTGCTGCTCGCACGTGGCCTGTCGGGCCTGCGAGGTGGACAGGATGCACGCGTCCCATCGAGCCTACGCGGCGGACTGCTCGCACGCGTCTGATACGTCTCCAACGTATCTATAATTTTTGATTGTTCCATGCTATTATATTATCTGTTTTGGATATTTAATGGGCTTTATTATGCACTTTTATATTATTTTTGGGACTAACCTACTAACCCAAGGCCCAGTGCAAATTGCTGTTTTTTTGCCTATTTCAGTGTTTCGCAGAAAAGGAATATCAAACGGAGTCCAAACGGAATGAAACCTTCGGGAGAGTTATTTTTGGAAGAAACGTGATCCACATGACTTGGAGTGGACGTCAAGAAATCAACGAGGAGGCCATGAGGCAAGGAGGCGCGCCTGCCCCCTGGGCGCGCCCCCACCCTCATGGGCCCCTCGCAGCTCCACCGACCTACTTCTTCCTCCTATATATACCCATGTACCCCGAAACCAACCAGGCGCACCACGAAACCCTATTTCCACCGCTGCAACCTTCTATACCCGTGAGATCCCATCTTGGGGCTTTTCCGGAGCTCCGCCGGAGGGGGAATCGATCACGGAGGGCTTCTATATCAACACCATAGCCTCTCCGATGATGTGTGAGTAGTCTACCTCAGACCTTCGGGTCCATAGTTATTAGCTAGATGGCTTCTTCTCTCTCTTTGGATCTCAATACAAAGTTCTCCTCGATCTTCTTGGAGATCTATTCGATGTAATTCTTTTTGCGGTGTGTTTGTCGAGATCCGATGAATTGTAGGTTTATGATCAAGATTATCTATGAACAATATTTGAATCTCCTCTGAATTCTTTTATGTATGATTTGTTATCTTTGCAAGTTTCTTCGAATTATCAGTTTGGTTTGGCCTACTAGATTGATCTTTCTTGCAATGGGAGAAGTGCTTAGCTTTGGGTTCAATCTTGCGTTGCTCGATCCCAGTGACAGAAGGGGAAACGACACGTATTGTATTGTTGCCATCGAGGATAAAAAGATGGGGTTTATATCATATTGCTTGAGTTTATCCGTCTACATCATGTCATATTGCCTAATGCATTACTCTTTTCTTATGAACTTAATACTCTAGATGCATGCTGGATAGCGGTCGATGTGTGGAATAATAGTAGTAGATGCAGGCAGGAGTCGGTCTACTTGTTGCGGACGTGATGCCTATATACATGATCATGCCTAGATATTCTCATAACTATGCACTTTTCTATCAATTGCTCGTCAGTAATTTGTTCACCCACCGTAATACTTATGCTATCTTGAGAGAAGCCACTAGTGAAACCTATGGCCCCCGGGTCTATTTTCCATCATATTAATCTTCCGTCAACTAGTTATTTTTGTCGCCGTCTATTTTGCAATCTTTACTTTTAATCTTTATCATAAAAATACCAAAAATATTATCTTATCATCTCTATCAGATCTCACTTCTGCAAGTGGCCATGAAGGGATTGACAACCCCTTTATTGTTTTGGTTGCAAGGTTCTTATTTGTTTGTGTAGGTACGAGGGACTTGCATGTGTCCTCCTACTGGATTGATACCTTGGTTCTCAAAAACTGAGGGAAATACTTACGCTACTTTGCTGCATCACCCTTTCCTCTTCAAGGGAAAACCAACGCATGCTCAAGAGGTAGCAAGAAGGATTTCTGGCGCCATTGCCGGGGAGTCTACGCACAAGTCAAGACATACCAAGTACCCATCACAAACTCTTATCCCTCGCACTACATTATTTGCCATTTGCCTCTCGTTTTCCTCTCCCCCACTTCACCCTTGCCATTTTATTCGCCGTCTCTTTCCGTTCGCCTCTTTTTCGCTTGCTTCTTGTTTGCTTGTGTGTTGGATTGCTTGCTTGTCACGATGACTCAAGATAATACTAAATTTTGTGACTTTGCCAATACCAACAACAATGATTTTCTTAGCACTCCTATTGCTCCTCTTACCGATGTTGAATCTTGTGAAATTAATGCTTCTTTGCTGAATCTTGTCATGAAAGATCAATTCGCCGGCCTTCCTAGTGAAGACGCTGCTACCCATCTAAACAGCTTTGTTGATTTGTGTGATATGAAAAAGAAGAAAGATGTGGATAATGATATTGTTAAGTTGAAGCTATTTCCTTTTTCTCTTAGAGATCGTGCTAAAACTTGGTTTTCGTCTTTGCCTGAAAATAGTATCGATTCATGGAATAAGTGCAAAGATGCTTTTATCTCTAAGTATTTTCCTCCCGCCAAGATCATCTCTCTTAGAAACGATATTATGAATTTTAAGCAACTTGATCATGAACATGTTGCACAAGCTTGGGAGAGAATGAAATTAATGATATGTAATTGCCCTACACATGGTTTGAATCTATGGGTGATTATACAAAAAATTTATGCTGGATTGAATTTTGCTTCTAGAAATCTTTTAGATTCCACCGCGGGAGGCACTTTTATGAAAATCACTTTAGGAGAAGCTACTAAACTCCTAGATAATATTATGGTTAATTATTCTCAATGGCACACTAAAAGATCTACTAGTAAAAAGGTGCTTGCAATTGAAGAGATTAATGTTTTGAGTGGAAAGATGGATGAACTTATGAAATTGTTTGCTAATAGGAGTGCTTCTTCTGATCCCAATGATATGCCTTTGTCTACTTTGAATGAGAATAATAATGAATCTATGGATGTGAATTTTGTTGGTAGGAACAATTTTGGTAACAACGCTTATAGAGGAAACTTTAATCCTAGGCCAGACTAGTGTTAAAGAATCTATGATTTCTCAAAAGAATTTCAATGCTTTGCTTGAAGAAAAATTGCCTAAGATTGATGAGTTGGCTAGGAACGTGGATAGAATTTCTCTTGATGTTGATTTTTTGAAACTTAGATCTATTCCACCTAAGCATGATATCAATGAGTCTCTCAAAGCCATGAGAATTTCCATTGATGAGTGCAAAGAATGAACCGCTAGGATGCGTGCTAAGAAAGATTGCTTTATGAAAGCGTGTTCTTCTAGTTTTCATGATAATAAGGATGAAGATCTAAAAGTGATTGATGTGTCTCCTATTAAATCCTTGTTTTGGAATATGAATCTTGATAATAATGGGACTGGAGATGAGTCAACTTTAGTTAAAAGGCGTACCAATGATTCGGAGTTTTTAGATCTTGATGCAGAAATTGGTAAAAGTGGGATTGAAGAGGTCAAAACTTTACATAGCAATGAACCCACTATTTTGGATTTCAAGGAATTTAATTATGATAATTGTTCTTTAATAGATTGTATTTCCTTGTTGCAATCCGTGCTAAATTCTCCACATGCTTATAGTAAAAATAAGGCTTTTACCAAACATATCGTTGATGCTTTAATGCAATCTTATGAAGAAAAGCTTGAATTGGAAGTTTCTATCCCTAGAAAACTTTATGATGAGTGGGAAACTACTATTAAAATTAAAATTAAATATCATGAATGCTATGCTTTGTGTGATTTGGGTGCTAGTGTTTCCACGATTCCAAAAACTTTGTGTGATATGTTAGGTTTCCGTGAATTTGATGGTTGTTCTTTAAACTTGCACCTTGCGGATTCCACCATTAAGAAACCTATGGGAAGAATTAATGATGTTCTTATTGTTGCAAATAGGAATTATGTGCCTGTAGATTTCATTGTCCTTGATATAGATTGCAATCCTTCATGTCCTATTATTCTTGGTAGACCTTTCCTTAGAACGATTGGTGCAATTATTGATATGAAAGAAGGGAATATTAGATTCCAATTTCCGTTAAGGAAAGGCATGGAACACTTTCCTAGGAAGAAAATAAAATTAACTTATGAATCTATTATGAGAGCCACTTATGGATTGCATACCAAAGATGGCAATACCTAGATCTATCCTTGCCTTTATGCCTAGCTAGGGGCGTTAAACGATAGCGCTTGGTGGGAGGCAACCCAATTTTATTTTTGTTTCTTGATTTTTATTTATTTTTAGTAATAAATCTTTGATCTAGCCTCTGGTTAGATGTGTTTTCATGTTTTAATTAGTGTTTGTGCTAAGTAGAACCTTTGGGAAGACATGGGTGAAGTCTTTTTGATCTTGCTGTAAGAAACAGAAACTTTAGCGCTCACGAGATTAGCTACAACTTTTTACTGGAGAGTGCTATTTAGTTGATTATTTTTGCAGATGATTAATAGATAAATTACTCACGTACAGCAATTTATTTTAGAATTTTTGGAGTTCCAGAAGTATACGTTTGATACAGATTACTACAGACTGTTCTGTTTTTGACAGATTCTGTTTTTCGTGTGTTGTTTGCTTATTTTGATGAATATATGGCTAGTATCGGAGGTTATGAACCATAGAGAAGTTGGAATAAAGTAGGTTTAACACCAATACAAATAAAGAATGAGTTGACTACAGTACCTTTAAGTGGTGTTTTGTTTTCCTTCGCTAACGGAGCTCATGAGATTTTCTGTTAAGTTTTGTATTGTGAAGTTTTCAAGTTTTGGGTAAAGATTTGATGGATTATGGAACAAGGAGTGGCAAGAGCCTAAGATTTGGGATTCCCAAGGCCCCGAAGGTAAAATCCAAGGACAACCAAAAGCCTAAGCTTGGGGATGCCCCGGAAGGCATCCCCTCTTTTGTCTTCGTCCATCGGTAACTTTACTTGGCGCTATATTTTTATTCACCACGTGATATGTGTTTTGCTTGGAGCGTCTTGTATGATTCGAGTCTTTGCTTTTTAGTTCACCACAATCATCCTTTCTGTACACACCTTTTGGGAGAGACACACATTATTCGGAATTTATTAGAATAATCTATGTGCTTCACTTATATCTTTTGAGCTAAATAATTTTGCTCTAGTGCTTCACTTATATCTTTGAGAGCACGATGGTGGTTTTATTTTATGGAAATTATTGATCTCTCATGCTTCACTTATATTATTTTGAGAGTCCTTTAGAACAGCATGGTAATTTGCTTTGGCTATAAAATTAGTCCTAATATGATAGGCATCCAAGATGCATATAATAAAAACTTTCATATAAGTGCATTGAATACTAAGAGAAGTTTGATACTTGATGATTGTTTTCAGATATGAATATGGTGATATTAGAGTCATGCTAGTTGAGTAGTTGTAAATTTGAGAAATACTTGTTCTAAAGTTTGTGATTCCCATAGCATGCACATATGGTGAACCGTTATGTGATGAAGTCGGAGCATGATTTATTTATTGATTGTCTTCCATATGAGTGGCGGTCGGGGACGAGCGATGGTCTTTTCCTACCAATCTATCCCCCTAGGAGCATGCGCGTAGTACTTCATTTTGATAACTAATAGATTTTTGCAATAAGTATGTGAGTTCTTTATGACTAATGTTGAGTCCATGGATTATACGCACTCTCATCCTTCCACCATTGCTAGCCTCTCTAATACCGCGCACCTTTCGCTGGTATCATACACCCACCATACACCTTCCTCAAAACAGCCACCATACCTACCTATTAAGGCATTTCCATAGCCATTCCGAGATATATTGCCATGCAACTTACCACCGTTCCGTTTGTTATGACACGTTCCATCATTGTCATATTGCTTTGCATGATCATGTAGTTGACATCGTATTTGTGGCAAAACCACCTTTATAATTATTTCATACATGTCACTCTTGATTCATTGCATATCTCGGTACACTGCCGGAGGCGTTCACATAGAGTCATATTTTGTTCTAAGTATTGAGTTGTAAGTAAATAAAAGTGTGATGATCATCATTATTAGAGCATTGTGCCAAGTGAGGAAAGGATGATGGAGACTATGATTCCCCCACAAGTCGGGATGAGACTCTGGACGAAATAGAAAAAAGAAAGAAAGAAAAGAGGCCATAAAAAAAGAAAAAAGAAGAAGGCCCAAATAAAAAAATGAGTGAAAAAGAGAGAAGGGACAATGTTACTATCCTTTTTCCACACTTGTGCTTCAAAGTGGCACCATGATCTTCATGATAGAGAGTCTCCTATGTTGTCACTTTCATATACTAATGAGAATTTTACATTATAGAACTTGGCTTGTATATTCCAATGATGGGCTTCCTCAAAATGCCCTAGGTCTTCATGAGCAAGCGAGTTGGATGCACACCCACTTAGTTTCTTTTGTTGAGCTTTCATACACTTATAGCTCTAGTGCATCCGTTGCATGGCAATCGCTACTCACCCACATTGATATCTATTGATGGGCATCTCCATACCCCATTGATACGCCTAGTTGATGTGAGACTATCTTCTCCTTTTTTGTCTTCTCAACAACCACCATTCTATTCCACATATAGTGCTATGTCCATGGCTCACGCTCATGTATTGCGTGAAGATTGAAAAGGTTTGAGAACATCAAAAGTATGAAACAATTGCTTGGCTTGTAATCGGGGTTGTGCATGATTAAATACTTTGTGTGATGAAGATAGAGCATAGCCAGACAATATGATTTTTTAGGGATAACTTTCTTCGGCCATGTTATTTTGAGAAGACATGATTGCTTTGTTAGTATGCTTGAAGTATTATTATTTTCATGTCTATATTAAACTTTTGTCTTGAATCTTTCGGATCTGAATATTCATGCCACAATAAAGAAAATTACATTGAGAAATATGCTAGGTAGCATTCCACATCAAAAATTCTATTTTTATCATTTACCTACTCGAGGACGAGCAGGAATTAAGCTTGGGGATGCTTGATACGTCTCCAACGTATCTATAATTTTTGATTGTTCCATGCTATTATATTATCTGTTTTGGATGTTTAATGGGCTTTATTATGCACTTTTATATTATTTTTGGGACTAACCTACTAACCCAAGGCCCAGTGCAAATTGCTGTTTTTTGCCTATTTCAGTGTTTCGCGGAAAAGGAATATCAAACGGAGTCCAAACGGAATGAAACCTTCGGGAGAGTTATTTTTGGAACAAACGTGATCCAGAGGACTTGGAGTGGACGTCAAGAAATCAACGAGGAGGCCACGAGGCAGGGAGGCACGCCTGCCCCCCTGGGCGCGCCCCCACCCTCGTGGGCCCCTCGCAGCTCCACCGACCTACTTCTTCCTCCTATATATACCAATGTACCCCGAAACCAACCAGGAGCACCACGAAACCCTATTTCCACCACTGCAACCTTCTGTACCCGTGAGATCCCATCTTCGGGCCTTTTCCGGCACTCCGACGGAGGGGGAATCGATCACGGAGGGCTTCTACATCAACACCATAGCCTCTCCGATGATGTGTGAGTAGTTTACCTCAGACCTTCGGATCCATAGTTATTAGCTAGATGACTTCTTCTCTCTCTTTGGATCTGAATACAAAGTTCTCCTCGATCTTCTTGGAGATCTTTTCGATGTAATTCTTTTTGCGGTGTGTTTGTCGAGATCCGATGAATTGTGGGTTTATGATCGAGATTATCTATGAACAATATTTGAATCTCCTCTGAATTCTTTTATGTATGATTTGTTATCTTTGCAAGTCTCTTCGAATTATCAGTTTGGTTTGGCCTACTAGATTGATCTTTCTTGCAATGGGAGATGTGCTTAGCTTTGGGTTCAATCTTGCGTTGCTCGATCCAAGTGACAGAAGGGGAAACGACATGTATTGTAATATTGCCATCGAGGATAAAAAGATGGGGTTTATATCATATTGCTTGAGTTTATCCCTCTACATCATGTCATCTTGCCTAATGCGTTACTCTGTTCTTATGAACTTAATACTCTAGATGCATGCTGGATAGCGGTCGATGTGTGGAACAATAGTAGTAGATGCAGGCAGGAGTCAGTCTACTTGTTGCGGACGTGATGCCTATATACATGATCATGCCTAGATATTCTCATAACTATGCACTTTTCTATCAATTGCTCGATAGTAATTTGTTCACCCACCGTAATACTTATGCTATCCTGAGAGAAGCCACTAGTGAAACCTATGGCCCCGGGGTCTATTTTCCATCATATTAATCTTCCGTCAACTAGTTATTTCTGTCGCCATTTATTTTGCAATCTTTACTTTTAATCTTTATCATAAAAATACCAAAAATATTATCTTATCATCTCTATCAGATCTCACTTCTGCAAGTGGCCGTGAAGGGATTGACAACCCCTCTATCGCGTTGGTTGCAAGGTTCTTATTTTATTTGTGTAGGTACGAGGGACTTGCGTGTGGCCTCCTACTGGATTGATACCTTGGTTCTCAAAAACTGAGGGAAATACTTACGCTACTTTGCTGCATCACCCTTTCCACTTCGAGGGAAAACCAACGCATGCTCAAGAGGTAGCAACGTCCTGTCGAGCCTGCGCACGGCGGACTTCTCGCGCTCGTCCCATCTAATCAAACAGCTGCACGCACGCCACCGAGTATGGTTAAATTTCGACATGGCAAATATAATACAACTGTTTGTGATATTAACGTGTCAGCTTTTTGTTTCAAAAAGGACTTCGTTGGCTACTAATGTGTGCGCCTCTTCTAAAACTGGACGATTTTTTTACCACGGCATATATGTGCCATGTCATGAAACCATGCCAAGTTTCATGTTTTTTGGGTGACTTTTTGATTTATTGGGATTTAAAAACCGAGATTCTCATTGTTTCAGGACGATGACAAGTTCGTAATTCATTCTCATTCCTTAAACGACACCTAAACATGCACCCAATGACACATGTACGATTTCCCACCCATTTTGCTTCATTGGAGCATGTGGTTGTAGTTCAAATTTGAATTATGGACTACATTAAATGCATAGAAAACTTAGTATTTAGTAATATATATACAATGGCCAAACAAACCCTGAACAGTTTCAAATTTCAGCCCGACACTCCTGTTATTCTATGTTGCCTATAGAAAACAAAGTTCAAGGGGAGAAGAGGCAGCGATTATCGTTTCGCCCACAAGAGGGTCATGTTTCCCTACCAGAACCACGAATGTTGCGACAGGCTCCGGTTTGTAAAAGGCTTGTAATATAGCTTCGCCCAAATTGGACAATTATATGTACCATGTATTGACACCATGCCAAGTTTCATGATTTCCTGGTGAGTTTTGGATTGACAGACATTTAAAAACCGAGATTCGCAATGTTTGTGGCCAAGCCAGGACGGCGAGACGGTTGAATTCGGTCCCATTCGTTCCATGGGACCTAAACATGCACCCCAAGGAAACATGTCCGTTTTTTCTAGCCATTTTGGTGCACTGGAGCATGTATTTGAAGTTCGGATTTGAATAATGGACATTAAATGCCTATAAAACTCAATTAATGAATAAAAAAGGTCAAACGAACCCTGAATAATTTCAAAGTTCAGCGCGAATCTCCAGTTGTTCCGTGTCGCGTGTAGAAGAAAATACGAGGCTAGAAGAGGGAGTGATTATCGTTTGGCCTACAAGGGGACACGTTTCCCTATCGAAACCACGAGGGTTCTTGTGACATGCTTCGGTTTGTAAGAAAGCTTGGCCCAAATTGGCAATGTTTTTACCACGACATCTATGTGCCATAACGTGACACCATGCCACCTTTGATGACTTTCTGGTGAGTTTAGGATTTTATGGGGACTTAAAAACCGAGATTCGAAATGTTTGAGGACGAGCCAGGACACCGGTACGGTTGTAATTCGTTCCCATTCCTGGCATGAGACCTAAACATGCATCCAAGGACACATGTATAATTTTTCTAGCCATTTTGGTGAACTGGAGCATGTATTTCTAGTTCAGATTTGAATTATGGACATTAAATGCCTAGGAAACCCAATTAGTGTATAAAAAGGCCAAATGAATCCTGAATAAGTTTAAATTTCAGCACGGATATCCTGTCGTTCCATGTCACCTGTGGAAGAAAATACAAGGCGAAAAGAGGCAGTGATTACGTTTCGCCCACAAGGGGAACACGTTTCCCTATCAGAACCACGAGGCTTCTTTGAGAGAAGCTCCAGTTTTCGTAAGAGGTTTGTAATAAAGCTTGGCCCAAATTGGACAATGTTTTTACCACGACATATATGTGCTATGACGTGACATCATGCCACCTTTGATGACTTTCTGGTGAGTTTAGGATATATGGGGACTTAAAAACCAAGATTCAAAATGTTTGAGGACGAGCCATGACACCGGTACGGTTGTAATTCATTCCCATTCCTGGCATGGGACCTAAACATGCACCCAAGGACACATGTATAATTTTTCTAGCCATTTTGGTGATCTGGAGCATGTATTTGTAGTTCGGATTTGAATTATGGACATTAAATGCCTAGGAAACTCAATTAGTGTATAAAAAGGTCAAACGAACCCTGAATAAGTTTAAATTTCAGCACGGATATCCTGTCGTTCCATGTTGCCCGTAGAAGAACATACAAGGCGAAAAGAGGCAGTGATTACGTTTCGCCCACAAGAGGGACACATTTCCCTATCGGAACCACGAGGCTTCTTTGAGAGAAGCTCCGGTTTGTAAGAGGCTTGTAATAAAACTTGCGCCACAATGGACGAAAAAAATTCCTCGACATATAAGTGCGATGCCGTGACACCATCGCAGGTTTCACGATGTTCAGCTTAGTTTTGGATTAACGGGGATTTAAAAACCGAGATTCTTCTCACGAAATGTTTTCAAATAGCACACGGTTCACTCACGAAAGCAGATATTCAATGAAAACTTCGTGGAAAGCATATTTTAAAGTTTCATAAAAATCTGAAAAAATGTGGGATGTTAAGAAGGTGATGTTTTATTGCGACACAAAATTTCAAGTTGAAAAACATTGCGAGATGTGAGCTATGAAAAAGACAAATTCCGCCCTGAATAGTGACATTACTATTCGACACTATTCAACACTGATTTTGTCTTTTTTCATAGCTCACATCTCGTAATGTGTTTCAACTTGAAATTTTGTGTGGCAATAAAACATCATCCTCTTAACATCCCGCATTTTTTTTAAACTTAAAAACATCTTTTTCTCGTGGTTTTCACCGGTTTCCACCAAATGTTGGTTTCCGTATGATATCACCCCCCCCCCCTTGCGTGCGCGATCTGAGTCGTGCGTTCTGACTGGCCAGAACCCAAACCCCACGGATCGTACGTGTGCACCGTTGGATGCTCCCAGATCGAACGGCAACCCTGAGCCCTTTCGACAACACATGCAGTACATGGGTAAGCACTGTGCGCATGAGTTGTGTAGCTCATGCTTCCTTCTCTACTAGGTTTTCATTCAAAACAGGCTACCGTTTCTCGCCACTCCTCTCATCGGTTTCCCGCCTCTTCTCCCAGATATGCATGATGTAGATGTTCGTTTAATTCTTATAGTTCATCTCATCCAAAATCAATTAGTTTTATAAAAAAACTATTTTAAGATTCATGGAATTGTGCATTGTAAAGGTAAAAACAAAAAGTGACAATTCATTTAGAAAAAATGGTTTGGGCAATTAAGATATGGAAGATTCTAGAGAACAAAGGAGAAGTGCTTGTGTTTTGAGGTTTGTGCATTATGCTTAAGTCAACCATGGAGTCTTCTAGATTGTACATGTGGTAGAATCTGGTGGAATGTAGATGATATCCAACGACCAGTAGTGCTCGGATTTGCCATCTCTATACCGTCGGATTGGCTTCATCCAACGAGCAACTTTCAAAGTTATTCGCACACTATATAGGTGTATATATGTATAGATATATATATATATATATAGATGTGTCCCATGCTAGACAAAATAAAGTTTGAGCGCATGCGTGGGATGACCCCCCCCCCCCCCCGCCGCCTCGAAGTTGGGAAACTGACATCATATATAGGTATTGAACCAGGCTTGGAGTCGGGTACGGTGTTCGGTTTGTAATGTAGTTGGCGTGGCCCATCGAAGTTGTGCATTTGGGATTTAAACACATCATACACCATCGTACCCATACATATTTTCGGGCCGCATGCAGTGTATACGGGGTCTACTGATCGACCACGTCTCCCTTGTGCGGTTTTTTGTGAAGACACGGATATCTATGGGCTCCCCGAGTGTATATATATCATCCCTTTGACCGATAATGAGGGGTATGTGTTGGCCATGAATGGATTCCTCCAAGTTCGTGTTAGGGCCGGTCACCGTCAAATGTCGGTTAACCAAAGCTCGAGCTCATGCATTGTCAGGATTCCTCCCAGATGCTCGGATTGCTGGGTTCGACCTACATAAACCTTGCGTACGTATCTCGTCCTTAACTACCTTGCCTTCATGGTTGTTGTCTGTAACGAGAGGTAGGCACCACATCTAAATTGTACATTATTCTATATTGAAAACACACATCACCCCTTTCCAATGTACATCATTTTGGGCCGCATGCAAGAGGTGCTGGTTTTGTGGTCCCTCGTGCGATTTTTATGATGGTTCAATCTATTGTCCCAAGCAGTTTATCGACAACAATAACTATCATTTGACCAAACGAAAGATTCATTGGTCTGTCTTATGGTAGGTCATGGCGACATGCATGTATGACCAAAGTATCAATCATTACGTGCACCCGCCCCGCTGACACGAAGTGGGAGGTGGTGGGCCAAGCATCCTAACTAGGTACGACATTATGTCATTATATATATATATATATATCCTAGCTAGGTGGTTGTTAGGGTACTTTCGGGTTTGCGAGGCAGGTGCCACCAAAGTTATGCATTGTGTATTTAAAGTTTTAAACATCCCCAATATTCGTACATATATTTGGCCACTTCCAGGTGGTTCTTGACTTCTGGCCCCTCTCATCGATCTTCAACGTTGCTCCCAACCGTGGGCCCGCGGGGTCAAAGTTGTGCATTGGAATTTTGAACATCACATACCACCATTTTCACTCATATATATTGGGGCCACATGCTGGTGTGGCTGTCTTTTGACCCTCTCTAACGTTATTTTTTGCTGCAAAGACTCTGATGACCCTCAACGGACACGGGGTATAATATCTTAACCGTGTGTGATACAAGTGCGATGTGAATCACCACGACCGGGCAAGCGCGAGCAAATTAAGGTGGAGGTACTGGCTCAACCGTGTGCGATGCAAGTGCGCTGAAATCACCACGACTACGCAAGCATGAGCAAATTAAGGTGGAGGTATTGGCTCAACCGTGCGCGATGCAAGTGCGTTGAAATCACCACGACCACGCAAGTGCGAGCAAATTAAGGTGGAGGTACTGGCTCAACTGTGTGCGATGCAAGTGCGATGTGAATCACCACGACTGCTCAAGCGCGAGCAAATTAAGGTGGAGGTACTGGCTCAACCGTGTGCGATGCAAGTGTGCTAAAATCACCACGACGGCGCAATCGCGAGCAAAGGGTGGAGGTACTGGCTCAACCGTGTGCGATGCAAGTGCGCTAAAATCACCACGACCGCGCAAGCGCGACCAAAGGGTGGAGGTACTGGCTTAACCGTGTGCGATGGAAGTGCGCTGTAAAACCACCACCTATGCAAGCTAAAAACGGTAAGTTTATTTGAAAATTAGGACAAACCGTGTGCGATATACCGGCTAGCTAGAAATATAAAAAACAAACTACCCGCCTTGAGCGTGGCAAAAATCGGCGGATCCGTGCCACTTTTCCTTATTATCATACACACATATTGTTATTGGATCGTGCGCGATCTTGGGCACTCCCGCCCCGCATCAATACCTTTACCCAAATTTTAGTAGCCGCCGTACTTCAACCGTCGCCCACACTCCTCCAGCACCGACCTTATAGTAAAATTGCAGTAGCCGAGGCATTTGAACCTTCGCCCTCCCTCGTCCACCACCATTACTAAAATTTTCAGTAGTCGCGGCGTATCCTCAAACACCACCCCCCTCCACAGTCCCCCACCCGCCCCCTCCCCCCCCCCCTCGAACCCTAGCTCGCGGCCGCCGACCTTGCCGGTCTGCCCGTTCCTCCTAAAGTTCAGGTTACCCAGCGATTCCTATATCATCGCCCCACTCCCCTGAATTTTTAGATGAGGCCTGCGGTGTTCATCCCGCCAGATCCACATCCCCTGCTCCAGAATGTCGCAGCCTAAGCTCGACCACGTATCTCGGGGAGCCCGACGAGCGTTCAGCCAAGAAGAGGTTTATCATGGCCTCTCTGGCGGACGTTGGCGAGGTGGCCACCGTTCGCCCCGACCTGACGACCCCGGAGCAACACGTCGCCACGGAGGAAGACGTTGACTACGTTGCCATGCCGAAGGCTTCATGTCAGCGGGCTAGCGTATTACTGTATCTCGGAAAAGCTGGCTACGACATTAAGCTCGTCCACACCGACGACTTCACGCGGGCCATGTCACAGGTTAAGTGGTCCATCCCCAACCCCTCTGGTTCAACCGCCGTCAATCTCTTCGACGGCCCTGCCGCTGATCTCCTCCGCCAAGCGGTCAAGGATTTGCGAGCTTTATACTCCATCGAGCCCATTTTGTCACTTCTGAAGGACACATTCTACGACGGCGGATTGGGATCCTCAATTGCCAAGTCAAATCTCATCGACCACGACCACGAGGAGGGCACCCACGAAGGTTCTTCCAAGGTGAAACAGCCCATCTGTGACATCAGAGAGCACACCATGGGTCTGTGCTCTTCCAACTGGAAGGATCCCGTCCATGAAATGTGAGGCAACATTCTATCAGCAAATCTTACCTTTTCTAGCTTGCCAACCCGTACCCTTTGTTGTAGTAGCATTTGTCGTGCGGTGCTTTAACTGTGCCGTGTTTAACTATTTCAGTTATGCAAAAATGTATTGTTCAACAGGTCTATGTGATGTTTAAGTATGAATTGCCCACTTTAGTTTCACGAATGGCTATATTTGGTTGTTTATAGTGAGTAGATGCCTTGTTTATCTGTATTTGGTTGTTAGGTTGGTTGGAGTGAGCATTTTTTCAGTTATCGAGCAGATGCCTTGTTTATCTGTATTTGGTTCTTAGTTTGGTTGCAGTGAGTATTTGTCCAGTTATCAAGCAGATGCCTTGTTTATCTGTATTTGGTTGTTAGGTTGCATTTTTTTAGCATTTTTCCAGTTATCAAGCAGATGCCTTGTTTATCTGTATTTGGTTGTTAGGTTGCTTTTTTTAGCATTTGTCCAGTTATCAAGCAGATGCATTGTTTATCTTTATCTGCTTGTTAGGTTGGTTGCAATGAGCATTTGTCCAGTTTTCAAGCATATGCCCTGTTTATCTGTATTTGCTTGTTAGGTTGGTTGCAGTGAGACTCTGTCTAGTTTTCAATGGCTATATTTGGTTGTTATACTAGTCATTTATGCCTTGTTTATTTCAGTCATTCACAATGTGTTGTTCATTATATGCAAGTCGGAACTGTGCCGCTCGACTACATCAATACCAGTTTGAACGGCTATATTTGGTTCCAGTTATTCCTGGTGTAGTTAACACATGCCCTTTATTTCAGTTTTACACATTTATCCAGTGTGATGTTTAAGCATTACCTATGTTCTATTCATTTTCAATAATACCAGTTTGAATTGCAATATTTGATGGCTGTTAAGCCTGCTGTCGGTAACATTGCCTTCCATTTTATATCTGCTTTAACAGCATGCTGAAACCAACACATTCAAGCTATCATTTGGAGATGATGTTGTTTACCTTTGCTATATTTGTTCAATGTTAAGATTCTTGTACTTATCATGCCTTTCCACTACTTATGCAATACAACAACGGGAGTGGTCACCATTTTCCGCCGAGGTTAGCTTCATCCCTCGGCTTGTACTCCCCCCGTATTTCCATAATGTAGTGCATATAGATCCAGGCCTGGACACTAGTTAGCTTCTAATATTGACTTGTTGCTTGTAGGTACATATGCCCTTGGCAAGGATCCACGCATCGACCCTTTTTGTGTATGGGGCAATGAGATATTGATGAACAAGCATCAAGTGAGGAAACTGATAAGGATTATTAGTAAAAAGATACGAATGGTGGCAAGCAAATTATTTATTTATGCTCTATCAAACACAACAGTGAGCTGTAGGATGGCAACTATAAACTCTGCAGCCTTCTCTTTTTACTGCCCATAATGAGTTGTTAGACAACAATTTCTGAATCTTTTTCGTTCCCAGTGGTTCCCGAAGCAGTTCACTCAAGATTACCTTGCAAAGTACATGATTGGTGGACACGCAATGAAGGTTAAAGTATTTCATCCAGACTACAATGAGCATCGAGAAGTCCTAATGAAGACAGTGAAGGATGGACGGGCAGCCATCACAAGGGGTTGGCCTAGAGTCGTGCGCGCATTACTCATGGAGGAGAGCACAATATGGGCATTCCGCTTCACCTTCTCCAACAACCAAAATGTTCTTCGCCTCTCTCTTTACAGTCTTTAGTACAACTGTGGTTCATCATTCTTTACTTGGTGCTTCTGTAGTTCTTCAGTATATGTACATGTGCATCGAATTATGGATTTGTGGTTGAACCTATATTTGTAATAAACATGGTTGGATATGAAATAAGTGATTGCCTACTTTCAAATTCAAAACATGTGAATTTTAAATTAGGGATTAATTGGATTAAATAGGGATTAATTAGGGATTACACTGCACACGGTTTGCGAAAGCGAAACGTCTGCGATATACGTGGAGATCATAAACTTTTCTAGGATCCACTACGTGTGCGATCAATCTCCACTATACACACGACTTTCTCTTGAAAACTGTTTGCGTTAGGCCACCTTGGGCAAACGTTTACCACATAAAAAGTATGTGTGATGGACAGCCTTTGCCACATAGTTTCTTCTACGCACCATGTGTGATGCATTCAATAATACAAATGATAAAATTATTAATATCGTGTGCAATGGCAACGCTATCACAAACGATTTAACGGGAAAAATTGTGTGTGATGTACCTGTGAACAGAAACGTTTCCCTTGGAGCGACTGTGTGGGATGTACATATGAACGGAAACGTTTAGCGGGGATTGACTGTGTGGGATGTACTTGCGATCGGAAATAATTTCGCCGTATAATTGTATTTTTTAGCTCTACTGTATGTATTTCCGTATTTGAGCGCTCGCCGGTCGCACACGACCTTATTTTGCCGAGCGTGTGTGCCAGGAGGGCATATCCCCGACGGTTTCTGGGTCGTGTGGGAAGGACCCCCCTATCGCCCACACTCACTTGGCAACGGTTCCAAATGCCGTCGCGAAAAGGGGTTAAAAACCGTTTGTTTATGACCGACGCGCACCAGTGCTAAGCCATTAATACAAAAGCTAGAGTGCTGCCAGGATATGTGTGTCCTCTCTGCTGCCACTTGTCTAGTAGCATTTCACACTTTTGAGTATTGTTACACTGTGTACCATGACATTGCTATCTACATGGTGAACTAGGATTTTTTTTTCTTTCCATGAAAGTCGTGGTCTTGATCTGCGATTAGTGGATGAAACTGTAGGAATTTCATTACGAATTATATTTGCCAAGACTTGTGAGTGTAAATATGACCTGGTCAATCAAGCAATGCCTTTATATAGTTAGATTTCTTGGTCACGACTTTCAAAGTTAGCTGGATAGCTAGCTAGTTGTGTAATTGTTTTTCTTGTTGTAAGATGATAGCGTCACATAACATATGTTGTTCTAGCTTCTGAAGTAGAATAGGGGAGTGAGATGTGTGTTTATTTCTTCCTGATCATGTAGGTATGCTGGCATGTTTAGATTGGTATCCTACTGGAGGTTGCTATGATGATTTCCTTGTCCAAATAATGTGTAGCAAGCCTGTACTATACGGATCATGATTGGTCTACTGGGATGTTATCTTCATAGAATTTATGCTATAGTCTGGTCATGATCATTTATTCAACTCTTAAGCTACTGGTGTTATCATGGTTAAGTTGCTAGGCCTAACTAATCATGCTATGGTTGACCCATAACTCTAGTTGGCCCAACCTGGTGTTTATCATTGATGGTGGTGCGCCGCCGTGCTTCCGGTGCCGATGAGACAACGGGGTTGTCGCTATGTAACATTGGCGTCAGCTCCACGACTGCCTCCTTGGCCACTAGTACTTGGCTGAGTCCCTAGTCTCTCCTTCTCCTGTCTTGTATTGTTCTGTTGCCTAGCTTGAAATAGAAAATTCACTTGTGGTGAGTGCCTCCCATCTTACTAGGCTATAACCATGTTTACAATTCTTCTGTTAAAAAGGGATTAAAAGGCTATAATCGAGTGACTTGCATTGTTCTGTTCAAATAACCTTCTATAAAGGCAGGTTGATCCTCGACACTAACATGTTTATCTTTTTACCAAGGCACATGTAGTATAGGTATTGTTCATTTTGTTACTCCCTCCGCTCCTTATTAGTTGTAGCTGATTTAGTACAACGTTGTTTTTGTCATCTCCTTATAGTAGTAAGACCCAACACTTTGTGTGAGATTTTCTAGTGTCTTTATGACTCACTATAGAAGATTTAGTTTGTGAATTTTCTCCGATTCTTTAACTTGTTGTGTGTGGATTTGAAGCTTTTATTTGTTCCTATGGCCGGTCACTGGTTCCGTGTCTTGGAGTGGATGGATGATCGTGAGCGACCACAAATGGATTTTGCCAAATACGATATGCCCTGCTGGTTTAGAGAGTCCTTGGAAGTGTACGGTGGAACTCCCAAATGTGCGTGCGAGGAGGTGGCCCTATTGGTTGAAGGTAGGGGGCTCGCTCGACGCATCTCAGCAATCATTTGTTGCCACTGAATGGACTGCAGAGATCTCAATCTCATAGTTCTAAGTGCCTGCCCGGAATGGACCAGGGTACTTGGGAAGGAGGGAATATACATGCTGAAATACAAGAAGGCCCAGGCGAGCGAATCTTGAAGATAGCTGATATGCATTCTTGTGTTTAATTTGTGAAATTTGGATGGATGGAACAGTGATATATGTTGAAAGGTCTTATCTCAGGGAGGTCCCCCTGTCTCCGTCACTTATCTGAATTCTTATGGGCACTTCTCTGGATTGGATTTATATGAAACCTAGCATAGATTTAAATCAAATGGACTGCTAACAAAGTGCCAATTAAGTCTCATAATGACCGTAGTTATCACAAGTGAAGTTAACCGAGCAAAGCGCGGCTCCAGAAATCACGGTGCCAAACGGATCACAGAAGAATCGTTACTCTGCTAGTTTTGTGGAACATGATGCATGCATGATAGCATAATTTTTTTTTTCACTTTGCAGTGCCGTCGTGGACGCATTTGTTCCCAACGCGTTATGCCGCCGAAATTTCCGGTGAAAATCCGCACGACTTGTTGAAATTTTGTCCTTGTTTGTAGGGAATCAAAAGCTTCAGGGGGTTGAGTGCAAAGTGTTTGGATGTAGTTGCAAAGGAAACAAGGGAGGAGGTGCTTAATAGTAATTTCGTTAGGTGTTACTAGCACATATGTCCGTGTGTTGTAACGGGAAATAAAATAGCATGCATTTAAAGTCAGTGAGAAATATGTGCAAGCAAAACTCTCTGTATACACGAAAAAGGAATATTTAGTTTCTCGGTTTCACCACGAGTGAACGAATCAATCCACTATTTTTCCATTAATTGATCGGGGTTATTTAAGAATTTTCTTACGTCATCGTACGCCGGAGACAGCCCATGAGTTATTCAATCTACTTTTTCTTTCAATCCTTTCAATGGAGGTGAATTTAAGGTATGTACTTTCTGAATATTTTAGAAAACATAAACAATTTTTTTAAATCCTGAACAGTTTTTAAAAATTATGTACACTTTGAAAAAACACAAACAAAGTATGAAAGGGAACATCTTTCAAAATTTACAAACATTTTCTGATAACACAAACTTTTCTATAAAAACATTAACATTATTTGAATTTGTGATCATTTTTTTAAACGGGGACATGTGTTGAAAATTCATAAGAATTTTAGAAAATATGTATCTTTTATACATGAACATTATTTTTAAATGTAAAAATTTCACTAAAACAAGAATATTTTTCGAATTTGAAGCAATTTTTTGAAACGCCATTTTCTTTTCTGAAATCACGAACAATTTTGAATTTTTTTTGAAAAAAGGGGAAACTTTTTTGCAAGTTCCAAATATTTTCCAAAATAGAAACAATTTTTTGGAATTCTCAGCATTTTCGA
Organism: Triticum aestivum; assembly: GCF_018294505.1. Classification (NCBI taxonomy): domain Eukaryota; kingdom Viridiplantae; phylum Streptophyta; class Magnoliopsida; order Poales; family Poaceae; genus Triticum; species Triticum aestivum. Next base: position 576,118,924 of record NC_057814.1, on the reverse strand, counting down.
AAAAAATTTAATTCTGAACGTTTTTCAAGAATTTTTAATTTATGAAATAAATTCTTGAAAAAATAAACTTGTAAGGGAAAAAAGAGATAGGGAAAGGAGAATAAAATAGAAGTAAAACACAGAAACAAAGAAAAATGGTCTAGCCCATTATTGATTGTCCTGTGCGAAACTCTGACTAAAAAACATGAACATTTTTTGAATTTGTTAACATTTTTTTAAAACAGGAACAAGTGTTGAAAACTCATATTTTTTAACACTTGTTCCTGTTTTAAAAAAAAGTGTATCTTCTATACACGAACATTTTTTTAATTGCGAAAATTTCACTCAAACAAGAATATTTTTCGAAATTGGAGCATTTTTTGAAATGCCATTTTCTTTTTAGAAATCTCTATTTTTTTAAAAACAATAATAAAAATTGAAAAAATGGGAAACTTTTGCAAGTTCCGAATATTTTTGAAAATTGAAACGAAATTTTGGAATTATGAACATTTTCCAAATTTTTTAATTCTAAAGATTTTTTGGGAATTTTTATTTTGCGAAATAAATTCTAAAAGAATAATAAACTTGAAAGTGAAAAAAGAGATAGGGAAAGGAGAATAAAAATAGAAGTAAAACACAGAAACAAAAAAATGGGCCAGCCTATTATTGGTTATCCAGTGCTAAACTTTGACTATTTGTCACCCTTTGAGGAAAATAAAAATTTCCAGACATGTGGGCAGAAAAATAAGTGGATTGGTTTCGCTTGGCCACATCACGTGGCCCACATACGAAAATTCTTTGTTAGCAGGCAAACACATAAGAATTTAGTTCCACCTCAAATAGAATTTTTTTTTCGACGGTGAACAAATGAAAAAACTCACAAAACACACCTTACTTTAGTAGGGGGGAAAACAATACTACGGCCCCTCGCGTCGCCCCCGCCCTGGGCGACTCGGGGGCTCTCCAACCCTAGGCGCCACCCTCTCCTCCTACCCTCCTCGCGCCACCGCCGGGTGAAACCCGCATGGCAGACGGTGGCAGCGGGGGGACTCCCTCTCCCGGCTCCCCTTCCTCCGTGAGCGGCGGATCTAGGCGGTAGGCGGCGGTGTCCGGCGGCGCTCGCGGTCGGGTGCGAAGTGGCAGGCCTCGCGAGCGGTGGCGGGGCGCGGGGCGCGCAGTGGCGGGCCTCGGCAGACGGTGGCGGTTGCGCGTGGGGTTGGCTCCGGGGTGGCGGCACGGGCACGGATCCATCGCGGATCTGGTCCTGCGGGCGCGGTCTCGGCCTCCCCTGCTCGGCCAGCGGGTCTCGGTGGGGGGACTTCTCCTTGCTGAGATCTGGCAGCGGGATCATCCAGATCCCGGCAAGGATGGCGGCGACCCGTGCACGAGAGATGGAGGTTCTTCGATTAGATCTAGGTGAAAACCTGCTATTGGTTATTGCCAAGGCCGGCGATGGCGACGCTGTCTGTGTCGTTCCCTTCCTGAAGGCATCGTCGTGGAGAAGTTCAAGACCACTCCCTGCTACCTCCGAGGGAAACCCTAGACCAGTACTCCCTCCGTTCGGTTTTACTTGTCACAAAAATGGATGTATCTACAACTAAAATACATCTAGATACATTCATTTCTTGGATGAGTAATTACGAACGGAGGGAGTAGATCGGATGACGACGGCTCTCTGGTGTCGTTTCCCCCTTGGGGGTGTCATTCTTGGAGGTGCACACAGGCTCGAGGGACCGGAGGACGACGACTTTGGTGGAGCGGTGCTTCATCTTACACATTGATCGTGGCGGATCTCGGCGGTGTGGCGCTGTGGAGACTCGGCGTCTGATGCGCGGAGATGGACTCGCGCAGGAGGAGGAAGCTGTCTGGCGTCATGGCGGCGTTGATGGCAGAGAGGTCTGACAAGATCGATGCTTCAGTTCTGCTCTGAGGATGGACCGAGGGATGATGGAGATGACGGCCCTTGCAGTGCGCGGTGCTCATTGGGAGTGTGCCAGACCGGTGTGGGACCCAATCCAGGTAGTGGCTTGGATTGGACGCCCGGCTTTAGATGTTAGGCTTTGGTGCGATGTCTGTTTGGTATTAGGCCCGGACATTCGGCACGCCTTCACCAAGGGATAGGAGTAGCAATAGTGTTGCCAAGATGGTGGCTTCAGGCTTATTATGTATCACCTTGTATGGTTTTTTGAATAACTAATAATATGGCTGCATGCATCTTCCAGATGCAGAGGCCGGGGGTACATCCTCCTTTTCTAAAAAAAGATAGATAAGGTATAGGTATATAGATATATTAGATTAGTATAAAGCTTTTTTTCGCGAAATAAGAGCTTTCATTCATTAAACAACGGGATTACAATCGTTTTGCAGGCAAACAACTAAAAAACTTGGTACATAATTTATCCAAAGACATCTTCTCCTAGTTGATGTTGCCTGCTTAGCACACAAATGTGCCCCTTTGTTAGCCTCACGACCAACTAAATTTAATTGGAATGACTGCAAACTCCCGCTGAGCTCTTCTATTTCCTGGAGTGTCGGAGCTATCACAGAAAGATTTTGGTTTCTGTCCCTCCATAGTTTGAGAACCTCCTGGGCATCAAACTCAATAATAACCTTTGATAGACCAATATCGTTGGCGAGTCTAACACCATCACGTACAACAAGGGCCTCCATAATTAAAGCATTGGCCGTCTGACCATACCAGATGGCTTGGCCCCTTAGTAAGGCACCACTGTGATCACGTACAATCACTCTTGTAGCTCCCTCATTGTTGTTTGGCAAGAAGACAACATCCACATTCGGCTTAATTATGCCAGAACCTGGAGGTTTCCACCTTGGCCGCTCCTTATGGTGTTACTTCCCTGAAGCCTATCCTATTAGTGTAAGATCGTAGGCAATATCAGCAGTCCACTTCACAGATTTAGACACGGATCTTACTCTCTCTTCATGGTGTCGAGCATTCCGCTCAGACCATACAGCCCATCCACCACATAATATAACAACCGCATCTTCACAAGAAACTTTGCTGCTATTAATCAGATCTACAACCCAAAAATCTGGGTGAAGCTCCGGCACCTTGACTGAAGTGAGATTCTTCAACTCCTACCAGAACAATTCGGTCCATGTACACTCGAACAAGGCATGTTTGATGGTCTCCTGTCTTCCACATGATTGACAAAATGAGATACGATCCATATGTCTCCCATGGAGAATCGCTCGGCAAGGTATACAATTTTTAATCACCCTCCACCAGAAGTTATGGACTTTTGGCGGTACTCGCATTTTCCAAAGCTTTTTCCAAAACAATTGTTTGTCGCCATTCGATCTGGATACTAAAGTGATAGAGTGATTCCTTTCCAGAAGTGCTTGATAGGCTGATCGTACTGAAAAATTGCCATTTCTCTCCAAATGCCATGCCCAGCTATCTTCTGCTAATCGGCCAGTCGGAATTTGCAAAATGGCCCGAGCATCAACCGGCATAAACTTTGCTTCCATCAACTCCTCATTCCACTCACCCGAGTCCGGGTTTAATAGTTCTTCCACCAAATTTATTCCTGATGATTGCAACTTAACAGTAGGCTTTAGTCGAGGATTAGTAGGGATCCATGGGTCCTCCCAAATTCTTGTTGATGATCCATTTCCAATGCGTCGAATGAGGCCCAACTCCAAGGCTTGCCTACCAGAAAGGATTGCCCTCCAAGTTTTTGAGGAATTTCTCTTACGCCCTACAGTCATAAAATTGCCAACATTAAAATATTTTCCTTTCAACACGCGTGCACACAACGTCTCTGGATTACAAATCATGCGCCACCCTTGCTTTGCTAGCATAGCTTTATTGAAGAGGACGAAGTCTTTGAAACCCATGCCACCGCATACTTTGGGTAAAGTGAGATCCTTCCATTTGACCCAATGCATCTTCCTTTTGGTCTCATCTCCCCCCACCAGAACCGGGCAATTGCTGCTATTATCTTTTTACACAACTTCTTGGAAAGCTTGAAATAGCTCATGGAATATGTCGGAATAGCTTGGCAAATTGATTTAATCAATACCTCACGGCCTGCACTATTTAGTAATTTTGGCGCCCACTTGTAACAAGTTTCTTGATAGTAGCCACAATATGATCAAAGTGCTCATCAGAGGATCTTCCCATAGCCGTAGGATGTCCCAAATATCTTTCCACCAAGGCTTCCGTGGGAATTTCCGTATTTTCATGAACCACCGTTTTCATAGCCTCATCTGCATTGCGACTGAAAAATATAGCCGATTTGTGTTTATTCACCATTTGCCCGGAACCCATACGATATTGTTCCAGCACATCTTGCAATCTTTGAGCACCGTCAGTTGTTGCTTGTGTAAATACCAAACAGTCATCAGCAAACAACAAGTGAGATATCCAAAGGCAATGGATACCAATCCTCACCCCCTTTGATAAATGTCCTACACCATAATTCTTTAACATACAAGAAAAACCTTCAGCACAGAGAAGGAATAAATATGGCGAAATAGGATCGCCTTGTCTGATACCCCGTGTTGGCTTGAAAACTTCAGAATAGTTCCCATTAACTCTAATAGAGAACGAAACAGTCTCCACACATGCCATAACTCTATCAATCCATTGCACAGCAAAACCCATCTTACTCATAATCGCTCTCAAGTACGACCACTCCACACGATCATAGGCTTTCGCCATGTCCAACTTTACCGCACATGCAGCAGTTTTTCCTTTTCAAATAATGGACACACTCATAGGCTAGTAACACATTGTCCGTAATGAGACGGCCAGGGACGAAAGCACTTTGTTCTTCCGAGATTAACCCATCAAGAAAAGGTCTCAATCTTAGAGCTAGTACTTTCGAGGCCAGCTTATAAAGCACATTGCACAAAGAGATTGGACGGTACTGAGAAAAGTCCTGCAGATTCTTAACTTTCGGTATGAGAACTAAGACAGTCGATTTAACAATATCAGGCATAGTACCTCCCTCCAGAAAATTCCTTACCGCTAACATACAATACCTTTCAATAAATTCCAGTGACGAATATAAAAGCAAGCTGTGAAACCATCCGGCCCCGGAGATCTGTCCGGATGCATCATGAATAAGGCCTGCTCAATTTCATAATCTGTTATTGGCTCACACAACTTGATATTCATTGCATCATCAACCTTCTGCCGCACCCAATTAGTCACCAAGCTCGGATCAGTTTGAACTTGGGCTGTAAAAATATTCTTATAATAGTTGATTGCCTCAGCTTCCAAATCAGCCTGGGGTGCACGCACGTACGTGCAGTTTGGGCGGAACGGTGACTCGACATAGCTTGACGGCAGGCAGGACAAAGTCCGGTTTCTGTTCGATTCGATAGACGCACACGCGTTTAATGAAGCAAACAAGCGTTTACAACACGTTTTTTTCCTTTAGAAAAAGAAACGTGTTTGTTTTCGAGTGAATTCCGGTTTTTACCCCCTATTTTGACATTTTTTACACTAATTAGCCCATTTAGCGAGATTTCATCCGTTTTACCCCATTTAACAAAAATGTTGCCACAATTTACCCTGTTTAATTTTTTTTTTGAACCAACAACACACATATTATGCGTTGGTGTTAGTGCATTCCGACAACATGGTTTTCCTCACATTCCCATGCACATCAGCTATCAGGTAGTTATTGCCTGACTCTCTTGCCGTCGCTGCAATTTCATGGGCCAGCTTGTTTCGATCCCTTCCAACAGTTCTGACTTCCACCATGAGGAAAGCCTCCAGCTGTTTTTAAATGTCCATCATCACAGCAAACCACGGTGATCTACAGATTTCCTTCGACACAATCTCACGCCCAATTGTGGAGCTGTCCACCTCCACCACAACATGCCCATTAAAGAGCTTGGCTAAGTCAGTAAGTCCCAGTAGGACAGCCGCAGCTTCTGCTTCATCAGGGGATCTGCACTGACGCATTTGTCTTCCAGCAGAGAACAAGGGGAAACCCCTATGGTCCCGAGCGACAGCCCCGCCCCATGCACTGCCAGTGTTCTGCAGAAAAGATGCATCACAATTCAGCTTGACTGATCCCAATGGAGGAGGTTCCCAATGATTGGGTGCAGGCCTCGCAGGGACCGGAGATCGGTCTGCCCGCGCATGAATAGAGTTCTGGCTAGCAGGTGTGACTGTCGTCTGCTCGGCCAGTTCGAGATCTTCACCCAGTCTAAGTAATTGGTGCACTGCTCCAGAGACCGTTTCTTTCCCATCACCCTGGATCACATTATTTCTTAACTGCCATGCTTTCCACAAAATCATGAGGATATTTTTCCTGACATGCTCGGGCTGTGGGGTTAGCAGCATCTGCAACCAGTCCCTGCCTGACATTCTGAATGCTGATTCTTTTGGGATATCCCAATTTGCCCTCATAGCACATCTCAGAGCTTTGCTGCAAGTACATGAAACGACAGCATGAAACTCATCCTCTCTCTCCCTTCCACATATGTCACATGTGTCCTCTTTCACAATGGTTCTCCTGAACGTATTATGTTTTGTAGCGAGGGACTGGGTAGCCGCTCTCCAACCAAAAACTTTTATCCTCTCCGGGATATTTGCCTTCCAAATCACATCCCATATTTTCCTGTCGCCAGGGTCGCTGGTTGAGCTGGTTGGCTGTGTTGGGGTCTAACCCTAGCTAGCTCGAACTAGTTTTCAGAGACGGAGGTAGACGAAGCAAGAAACGGAGATAAATTGTTTTTCTGGCAACAAACCACGGCGCCGAACGACCTTTTTCTCTGTTATATATATAGCTGGCCAAACCAGATCGTATCTGGACTCCTAACCATCTACGCATAACAACCTGGACTAACAAACCAAATCACGGCCGGCTTTGTAGCACACGGGACGCAGCGCCCAAGCTTCCTTTCGTACGCACGCACGTACGAGCGCCCAGGGACTCTGGTCGCCTACGCCGTCCTCTACTACGCGTTCTGACGCGTCCAGCCGCGACTGCTGCTAACTGACTACGACTCGATCATGAGCACAGACTCGACACGCACGCAACGCACGCACACACGCACGCTCGCCACGGCTTCAGGCATGACTAGCACGCACGCACACACTGGTCACCACCACCGCCGTGTCTTGTTCCTAACAATCTCCCCCTAAGACACGACCTACAGTAAGGTCGGCTCGTCGTCGATGTTGGCGAGGAGCGCCTTCTCCTTCTTCGGCTGCCGGCAGTCGTGGGAGAAGTGGCCACGAACGCCACAGTTGTAGCACTTCCCGCGCCGCTGTCTCATGCCCGAAGCCACGCTGCTCGCACCGTGGTCGTGGTCGAGGTTGCCGCCGCGCTGACGCTGCCGTGCCTCCCACTGGGCCGCGGTGAACATCAGCTGATCGCCGCCTCGTCCGCCATTGTCCTGTGTGCGCCGACGTAAGCGCTCGTCAAATGCCTTGAGCCTGCTCAACGCCTCCTCGAACGCCATCGTCTCCACGTTGCAGAACTGCTCGATCCCGGCCACCGCGGCATACAACCGATCAGGCACCGTGTCGAGCAGTTTTTTCACCATGGCGGCGTCGCCGAGCGTCGAGCCGAGGCCAGCATACCTTGCTGCCATGCCGCCGATCTTGCGGCGTACGCGTCCAGCGCCTCCCCCTCCTCCATGCGCAGCTTGTCGAACTCGCCGCGGAGAGTGGAGAGCCGCGCCGCCTGGACCCGGTCGGCGCCGACGAACCTCGTCTTCAAGCTGGCCCACACCTCAGCTGTCGTCTTCTTCGTCGATACTTGCATCAACAAGTCTTCGGAGAGCGCACTGAACAACACCGCCCTCGCCGTCTTGTTCTTCCCGGCGTCGACCGCCGCGCCGCTCGCCGGCGACATCGCTTCCCAGAGGTTCTGGGCGTCGAGGATGGCTTCGGCCTTGATCGCCCACACCGTGTAGTTGTCCGGTGTGAGCATCGGCATCGCCATGGACACCGTGCTCCCCCAGGCGCCGTGCGGGACGATCGCCATGGCCACGAGCACAGGAACAAACGAAGCTCTGATACCAATTGTTGGGGTCTAACCCTAGCTAGCTCGAACTAGTTTTTAGAGACGGAGGTAGACGAAGCAAGAAACGGAGATAGATTGTTTTTCTGGCAACAAACCACGGCGCCGAACGACCTTTTTCTCTGTTATATATATAGCTGGCCAAACCAGATCGTATCTGGACTCCTAACCATCTACGCATAACAACCTGGACTAACAAACCAAATCACGGCCGGCTTTGTAGCACACGGGACGCAGCGCCCAAGCTTCCTTTCGTACGCACGCACGTACAAGCGCCCAGGGACTCTGGTCGCCTACGCCGTCCTCTACTACGCGTTCTGACGCGTCCAGCCGCGACTGCTGCTAACTGACTACGACTCGATCATGAGCACAGACTCGACACGCACCCAACGCACGCACACACGCACGCTCGCCACGGCTTCAGGCATGACTAGCACGCACGCACACACTGGTCACCACCACCGCCGTGTCTTATTCCTAACAGGCTGTAGAGTCCCCTTTCTTTTCAGAGAGTCTGCTAACTTATAGGCGCTTTTAACAATGAACATACCATTTTTCTCATAGTGCCATGGCACACAATCCTCCACCTATTCCGAAGGCAAACGGATCTTGCAGATTTCATCCGCATCAAAGGAGTGGAAGATTTGTCTAATGAGGTCTGTGTTCCACTCAATTGAGTTCTGAAGCAGCAATTGGTTGACCCATCTTAGTCAAGTTCTCCGGATAAAAGTGGCAGTCTTAAGGCCTTCCTTTCTTGGGATCCATTGATCTCTTGTAATCTGGATTTTCCTCCCATTGCCTACACGCCAAATCAGTCCTTCTTTGAGTAACTCCAGCCCAAATTCAATTCCTCTCCACACCGGTGAGGCGTCTGTGGCAAAAACCGTGTCGATTAAGTCACCATTTGGGTAATATTTTGATTTTAATACCCTTGCACACATACTATTTGGGTTTTGAATTAACCTCCATCCTTGTCTTGCTACGAGTGCCTGGTTAAAAAGGTGCATGTCACGAAACCCGATACCACCATCTCTTTTTGGCTTCGTCATATTTTCCCATGACATCCAATGCACTTTTCGGCGCTCATCTTTATCTCCCCGCCAGAAATCCCTAATGGTTTTCTCATAACTCTCGCAGAAGCTTTGGTTGAGTTTGAAAACTCCCATAACATAAGTAGGCAGGGCTTGCACAACAGATTTTATATGCACTTCCTTCGCCGCTTGGGACATGAAACGTTCATTCCATTCATTACATCTCTTCCTGAACCTCTCCATTATGGGCTGAAAGTTATCGTTTTTCATTCTTCCCTCTGGGGTGAGAAGGCCCAAGTATTTGCTCTCAAAAGAGTATGATGCCACGCCCAAAATACTCATGATGTCCTTCCTCACACTATCATTGCATGCTTCACTAAATAGCAGAGAACACTTGCTTTGGCTTAGGAGTTGTCCTGTACATTTCTGGAACATGTCCAATACTTCCTTCACTCTACTAGCTTGCTCCGTTGTAGCCTTGAAAAAGAGAAGATTGTCATCTGCAAACAGCAGGTTGGATATTCCTGGGCTTCCTCGAGCAATTTTTATTGGAGAAATATTTCCACCCACCACCTCTTTGCTTAGGAGCGTCGAGAGACCATCTGCTACAAATAAAAATAGGTATGGGCACAGAGGATCTCCTTGTCGTAAGCCTCTTTTTTTTCGAAAAGGGGGATCTCCCCGGCCTCTGCATCAGAGTGATGCATACGGCCATCTTATTAACGAAAAATAAGGTTCCAACAAGGTTCCAAAGTCTCCGACTGAAAAGTAATAAAAAGACAGCTCACACAGAGCTAAAGAGGCTGGACACACAGACTAGCCAAGATAGGACGCCACAACCGGCTGGCTAAAGAAAGATAGGTAAACTAATTGCCTATCCTATTACATGACCGCCATCCAAACCGGTTGAAGATATCCCGAGCTACCATCTCCCAGCGGATAGATCCAGTAACCAAATGCTCCCTGGCCTCCATCGGAGTGAGTAGCGACCATGAACGGATCACAGCCGTGGCTCGGAAAATAACCTGCAAAAAGTGAATACGTGATGTTCTGTTAAAAACCAAATCATTTCTGCAAGTCCAGATAGTCCACAACAAAGCGCAAACTCCAACACGAATATGTCTCGCTAATTCAGGCTCAATCCCAGTGAGTCATGTCCCAAATAACGTAGTGACAGAATTCGGTGGAGTAATATTAAAAGCAATGTGAACCGTCCGCCAAAGTACTCTGGCAAAAGGGCAATCAAAAAAGAGATGTTTGATCGTCTCGTCCCGATCACAGAAGCTACACCTCGTAGGTCCTGTCCAATTACGCTTAATCAAGTTATCCTTGGTTAAAATAACCTGTTTATGGACAAACCACATAAACACTTTTATTTTCAAAAGAACTTTGACAGCCCAAACATGCTTGGAGGTAGGAATGGAGCTCGAATTAATTACATCAATATACATTGATTTAACCGTGAATACTCCAGACCTAGTCAGTTTCCAACGTAATACATCGGGTTGTTGAGAAAGATGGACATCCATGAGTCTCCGAACTAGACGGAGCCAATCTTCCCAACGATTGCCCACTAACGACAGTCTGAACTGAATATTAAGGGGGGTTGACTGAAACACCGTAGCAACGAACACCTCACGTCGTTGAACAATGCGATATAACGACGGATATTGAATGGCCAAGGGTGTCTCACCGAGCCAAGTATCCTCCCAGAAGCGTGTACTAGCGCCGTTGCCAATAACAACCTTTGTCCTATTAAACAGAGATTGTTTGACTTTCATCAGGCCTTTCCAGAAAGGCGAGTCAGTTGGCCTGACTGTGACCTGGGACAAGGACTTTGTCTGTAGGTACTTGCTTCGAAGGATTTGGGCCCACATGGCATTAGTCTCAAAAAAAAGCTTCCACAGCCACTTGCTAAGAAGGCATCTGTTCTTAACTTCAAGATTCTCAATACCAAGACCCCCTTGGTCTTTCGGTCTACAGATGATATCCCATTTTGCAAGTCTGTATTTTCTTTTTAGATCATCACCCTGCCAAAAGAAACGCGATCGATAAAAGTCCAGTCTTTTCCTAACACCAACTGGGACTTGAAAGAACGATAAGAGAAACATAGGCATACTCGTGAGCACCGAATTAATCAGAATTAATCGGCCTCCATATGACATGAGCTTACCCTTCCAACAACTCAGTTTCTTCTCAAACCGATCTTCGATGCACTTCCATTCTCTATTGGTCAGCTTTCTATGGTGGATTGGAATACCTAGGTAAGAGAAAGGTAAATCCCCCAAGTCGCACCCAAACAATTGCCGATAAGCCTCCTGTTCGTCTTTGGCTCTACCAAAGCAGAACAGCTCGCTCTTATGAAAGTTAATCTTTTACCCGGTTAATTGTTCGAAGAGGCATAACACCAGCTTCATATTTCTCGCCTTGGCCAGGTCATGCTCCATAAAGATGATTGTATCATCAGCGTACTGAAGGATGGATACACCTCCATCAACCAGATGAGGGACCAAGCCACCCACTTGACCATTCTCCTTAGCCCTTCCTATCAAGATGGCTAACATATCAACCACAATGTTAAACAAGATAGGGGACATCGGATCTCCTTGTCTTAGGCCTTTATGTGTCTGGAAGTAATGACCAATATCGTCATTCACTTTAATTCCCACACTCCCTTTTTGCGTAAATGATTCAACCTGGCGTCGCCAGGCTTCATCAAAGCCTTTCATACGCAATGCCTGTTGGAGAAATGGCCATTTAACCTTATCATATGCTTTCTCGAAATCCACCTTAAAAATGACACCATCTAACTTCTTGGAATGGATTTCATGGAGCGTTTCATGAAGGACGACCACCCCTTCAAGGATGTTTCTATCCGGCATGAAAGCAGTTTGGGAGTGTTGCACCACAGAATGCGCAATCTGTGTGAGCCTATTAGTCCCGACCTTGGTGAAAATTTTAAAACTAACATTGAGAAGGCAGATCGGCCTGAACTGCTCAATTCTCACAGCATCCGTCTTCTTCGGAAGCAGTGTGATAGTTCCAAAATTCAAGTGAAATAATTGAAGCTGTCCAGAGAACAGATCATGAAACATAGGTAGCAAATCCCCCTTAATAATATGCCAGCACTTCTTGTAGAACTCCACCGGAAATCCATCTGGTCCGGGAGCCTTATTGTTTTTCAACTGTGCTATAGCATCAAACACCTCCTTCTCCGAAAACGGGCAACCAGAATATCATTTTCAGCAGCCGAAAGTTGAGGCACATCCTCATTTCTGGACTCATCGAGAGATACACAATTATCCTCCGGAGGTCCAAATAGCTGCCTATAATACTCGGTTATATATGTTTTTAGGTTATCCTGTCCTAAAATAGTGCCCTCATCTTGTTCAAGTTGGAATATTCTCTTCTTTCTGTGCTTACCATTAGCAATCAGATGAAAGAATTGAGTATTCGCGTCCCCTTGGACCACTTTGCGAACCTTAGCCCGCAAAGCCCACTTCAATTCTTCTTCGCGGAGAAGTTCTTTCAACCTCTTCTCTGCTTCAATTTTAACCTGGAGCTCAGCAGGCATCAAAATCGTGGATTCAGCCTTAACGTCCAGATTCTGAATAAGAGAGAGGAGCCTGTCCTTCTCAATCTTATATACCCCACTAAGGTGTTTAGCCCAACCCCGTAAGAAGCTTCTCAAACTCCTAATCTTATTTTGCCAACGCTCGACCGCGGTCCTACCGCCTACACCCTTCGCCCATTCCCTAGCGATCAGGTCTAGGAACCCTTCGCGTTCGAACTAGGCCATCTCAAAAGAAAAGGTGTTTTTGTTTCCCACGTGGTTCGGCTCCCCTGAGTCAACGAACAGGGGTGTGTGATCGGAAAAACCCCGTGAAAGAGCTTGAACCGTCACAAGCGGGAACTTCTGTTCCCACTCCACACTCGCAAGAACGCGATCAAGCTTTTCGTACGTCGGGTTGGGCAAAGAGTTAGCCCAGGTAAACTTTCTACCAGAAAGCTCTATCTCCCTCAGATCCAGGCTTTCAATAATAGTATTGAACATGAATGACCACCTGCCGTCAAAGTTATCATTATTCTTCTCCTCTCTCCTCCTAATGATGTTGAAATCACCCCCAACTAAGATTGGAAGCTGCTCGGACCCACAAATCTGAACAAGATCCGCCAAAAATTCCGGTTTAAGCTCGGGCTGTGCGGCACCATAAACCGCCACCAACGCCCAGTTGAAACCATCAACCTTAGACCTGACTCGAAACTTAACCGCGAAGTCGCCCATGACTACACTCCGGACTTCAAGCGAATCGCATCTCACACCCAGCAAGATACCACCCGATCTTCCTCGCAGAGGGAGGCAATGCCAATCAAAATCAACACCACCCGCAAGAGAGGAAAGGAACTGGGGCGCAAAGTTGTCTCTACCAGTTTCCGATAGAGCAATAAAATCTAAACGATGCTCCAGAGATGCCTCAGCAAGAAACCTTCTTTTAGCCAAGTCTTTCAGACCTCTGCTATTCCAAAAGATTCCTTTCATCACTCATCATGAAATTTTTTAGTAGTCCGAATCCTAGCACTCCGACGAACTGCAGAATCGGGGTAAATTTTCCGTTTCCACTTACGCTTGGGTTTACTAGGTCCTGACTCCCGATCCTCATAACCGGGCTCAGCGGAACAAACAACTGCATTATCTATGGGCATATCATCGTCCTCTGACTCATGATTGGATGGTGCTAAATCCACACACATATTATTGAGCACTCTAACCCCTAATGCATCAATCTCCTTGTCATTCATGGGTTTAACCGCTGCAAGATTACGAATAGTTTCTAAGGCACGCTCCGCCTGCAAATCTAACAAATCATTCACCGAATTGGAAATCTCACTATCTGTAGCCCCGAGAGAAACTCCCAATTGGTTTGCATTATTTATAATCTCCTCATTAGAAAAAAGCAATAAAGAGTTAGATATGTTGACGGACATACCAGTAGAGATTGCAGCATCCTGAAGCTTAGCCGCCCTCATGGCACACCGCTGCTGAATGTCGTCCACTTCCGGCTGTGTCTGGAGACGGGCACTCACCCGTCGCCCCTCAGACATCGGATCCGGGATCCCACCGAACGCAATCACCTCCTCCCGAGAGATCCTGGTCGGGGTAAGGCCTCCTGCCTCACCCCAACCGCCAGGCCGGTCCGTCTGCACGGACTGGCTCTCCCCACAGGACTGCACCGGTGGCGAACGGGGGGAAGGGAGTGCTAGGGTCGCCTGCCCTAACTCCCCCCCCCAGCACCGCAGAGGCCACCAACATGGGCGCCTTAGGAGAAGGAGGCCCCGAGGCCACCTGCCCCGAGCCCCCCCCCCAAAGGCACCGACGCCACCAGCAGAGAGGAACAGGCGACGGGAGAGGAGGTATCCATGGCCACCTGCCTCAGACCCCCTCCCAACGCAGAGATGGACACGGGAGCCACCTGCCCCGAGTCCCCTACCTCAGCCGGAGAAGAGCGACCCGAGGCCGCCTGCCCCGGGGTCCCTCCCGACAACCCATCCACAAACACTGGCGCCACGCCCTGAGGATGGACAACGTGCTGAGCAGGAGAGAGAGTGGCCACCTGCCGACTCACCTCCACCTCTCCGCTGCCCGAGATCGACGAAACCTCAGTAACCACAGGCATAGAACAGTCAGTATCCTCAAACCCCAAAGCAGGCAACGCAAGCTCAAAAGCCTCGTCGGACTCAACCCGATCACTCCACAGCCTCGGGGGTGCAGAAGCGGGTTCGAAGGACCCAAATCTCAGTGACGTCACAGGCAGCGAGGAGGGTGCCTCCGCTCCCTTCTCGGTCATCGCAGTCTCGGGCCCCGGTCCCTTGGACATCTGTCGTCCAGAATCCTCGACCGGCGGCTCCCTCGCTCCTGCGCTGCCGTCACCCTCGTGCATATCCACATCGGACCCGTGAGGCGCCGCAACCAAAAGGCTCTCATCCTCAAACTCAATAACCAAATCATAGATCCTGCCTCGATAAGCCTAAGCCTCTTGTGGGGGTAAAAGCTTCAAGGAGGGACCCATTACATTTCACCGAAAAGGTAACCGATCTGACACAAGTCATCACTCAGCTGATCCATTTTGCATCAAAACCTAGCCTCTTTAGAACTCCCTCTAAAAAGCTCCAATCCACTCTGTCATAGGCCTTGGCTAGGTCTAGCTTGTACGCGCAATAGTTGTCCTTCTTATTTTTGCTATGTGGAAACATTCAAATGCTATGATTGCATTGTCTGTTATCAATCTCCCGGGTATGAACGCACTCTGAGTCTCTGAAATGATAACATCAAGGAAAGGGCGGAGTCGATTTGCCAAGATCTTTGAGATAACCTTGTATATGACATTACATAAGCTGATGGGTCGGTAGTCTTTGATACTGGATGAGTTGTTGCCTTTAGGGATGAGAACTATCACCATTTCATTCACTCTTTCTTGCATAATTCCATCTATAAAGAATTTCTGCACACCTTCCACAACATCCTTCTTGAGGGTAGCCCAGTTTCTTTGGAAAAATCTTGCTGGAAATCCATCGGGGCCGGGTGCCTTCAGCAGCCCAATTTGAAAAAGAGCATCTCCAATCTCCTCTTCCGTCACCGGTTTTGTTAGGGCTTCGTTCATCCCATCGTCCACTCTCCCTGGTATCAAGTTTAACAGGTCCTCCGGCGCCACCGCATCATCTCTCTTATATAGTCCTTGAAAGAAATTGTTTATTTCAGTATGTATTTCTTCAGGTTGTTCTGCCCAACTACCATCCTCGCGCTGCAACTTTAGGATTTTGTTTTTCCTCCTTTGCCATGTGGCCCTTCTATGAAAGAACTCTGTATTTTTATCTCCCTCTCTCAACCAATTTATGCGAGCTCTCTGTCTCCACATCATTTCCTCCCTATGGAGCCATTCATCGAGTTCAGATTCTGTTCGTTTTATTTTTCCTTCCGTCACAGTGTTCAGGGGCAGCGTCCACAACCCTTTCAAACTATCTCTAAGGGAACTGATTTTGTTTTGGACAGAGTTGAACTCCTTTGCAGCCCACCGGCCAAGAACATCTTGCATACTTCTTAGTTTTCTAGTAACATCAGCAAGTGATCGACTCGTATCTCCATCTAACCAAGCATTGCTAATAACTCCCTGAAGCTCATCCGATCTTTCCCACATGGTTTCATACTGAAATCTTTTCTTCACTGGTCGCCACTCCCTCCTGTTTCCAAAACGAAGAAGCAAAGGGACATGATCAGATCTCGAAGAAACAATATGCTCTATTGACGCATTCCCAAACATTCTGCTCCACTCGGGAGTGGCTACCCCTCTGTCCAAACGGGCCCTTACATCCCCCCCCCCCCCCCCCCCCCCCCCGCTGCTCTCCACTTCGTCCCTCTAAACCCCAAATCATGCAAGCTGCAATCCCCTAAAACCTTCCTGAAGTTAGCCATGTGCTTTTCTGATCTTTTAACTCTTGAGAAATGTTCACTCTGCCACATAGTTTCATTAAAATCTTCTATCATCAGCCATGGTTCAGTAGCATTCTGACCGGTCAGTCATAATTGTTAGGTCCAGTTGGCATACCACATCAGTGGTTTTTCCTGGCTATTTTTCTCACTGCTGAACCGGGCCGCGCAACTTCTCCCGACCGGCTTGGCCCGATGGCGGTCGCTCGCGTCATGTCCAACGCACAACGCCCAAGTCGGCCGCACGCCACGCTCGCCTCCCATGGCTTCTCGTTTGCGTTGCTCGCCCTCAATCAAACATGTAAACTGATTTCTGTATAAGCATCAAATTCCTATAGCATGTTCATCATGCCTGCGTCATCTGTTAACTCAACCATGGAGTTCCCCTTGGCCACCTTCTTCTCATAACAAACGTTGTCCAAATGGTTGGAAACCAATTCCTTTGATCTTCTCCTTTATATCAAAATAACTAATGAAATCCCTCTCGATCATCTCTGGCTCTGGATTCTTGTATCCACGGACATGTAAAACATGCCTAGCACTCCACATCTTGGTTGCCATCCACTTTGGCAAGAAAAATAAAAATGAATTAGTGGCTGCAATCATAATAAATCATAATCTACTCTAATAAGGTAAATAAACATATTTCGGCATGCAACGTAAGATACAAAAATCCAAAATTCTTTTCACAGCTAGCAAGTAGCAACAAGTGCTATCACGTGTACATGTATTGACACTCTTCGGGTCAACTTATTTGCTACCTAGATATTCAGATATGTAGGTGTATCAGAGTTAGTAAAGTAGTATGTTTACACCACTGTAATCTAACCCTTAGAACCATGCATACTTAAGGCCGTATATGATAACTGAAGAAAAACATACATGATATCAAATTATATCCGTAACAATTTCTCTTATAATTTATTTAATGATAATCTGCCATGCTGATCAAGTATAGTCGTCCCATCAGAATACTTCAAACCAGAAACGGGTTGAATAGGGAGAAAAATAGGCAGGAAGAAACTGTCAACGTGGTATGCCAGTCGGTCAGAACGCACAAAAAAATTAAAACAGGATAAATTCTGGCAACACTTTTGCTAAATGGGATAAAACGGATGAAATCCCGCTAAATGGGGTAGTTGGTGTCAAAAATGTCGAAACAAGGGGTAAAAACCGGAATTCACTCTTTGTTTTATGAACGGTTTCTTCTTCTACGAATGCCATATCTATACCATTTCAGTGAACTTGCGAATCAAGAACTAGCTTCCACGGAAGTAGTAACTATAGACTCGGGACGGGAGACATGATCTGTTCAATTTTGTCTGCAGAGTGCAGACACCTGCAAAGGGTTCCCACGGCAGTCGTAACTATCACAGTTGTCGTATGTGAACATTGCTGACTCGGGACCGGAGAGCAGAGCAGCGCCGCGAATCGCCGCTTCCTCCTCTATGATTGGCTCCCGGCCATGGAAGTAGCCCTTGAAAAATGCAAGAATCTTGGGGATCCTCACGCTGCCGCCTACGATGATGATCTCGTCGGCGCTGTCCCAGTGTCCCACCGGCCGGGAGGGTGACGCCACCACCACGTCACCATCTGGTAGCTCTCGCCAGCAGATCATGGTTGAGCTCCTTGAACTCGGCCCTGGTGAGCGGCTCGAAGAAATCCGCGTCGTCCAAGAGCGACCCCACCTTCACAAGCGTGGTATCCCAGCAAGCGTGCACTGTCATTATGCAAGGAAAGAATAAAATGATTTTTCAAAGATTAAAAAAGGCGTGAAATGTGTCCAAAGGACGAGAAAAACAAGCAAATTGTTGCACATGGGGACGATGAGCATGCAATTGTCGTTTCATGCGTGCCAAAAATGAAAACACATACACCAAGGAACAAAAAAACAAAAACAAAGGAATAATCTACACGAATCACCTTGTAAAATCACATATACTTGACTGTCAATTGAGAATTCGCAAAACCATTTTTATTATTTTGGATACAACTGTTACAGTGATTGGCTATTTTAGGGACCGTTCATCCACTGCGATCAAACGGTAGAGAAATAGGAGTTACAAGGAGTTACGGGACTAAAATTACACGAAATTACAAATAATAGTGGGACCATTACAAAATTATGATGAGGCTACTTATTATCTAAAAGGGTAAATCCGTCCAATATCAGTAAGCCGATACATGTTATGTTCGCTCCCCTCGTTGCCCTATCTGTTCGAAGCAGCTTGGTAGGATAGGGCGGTGCCACCGATGACTCAGGCGGCGGCGGCGGCGGCGGCTGAGGGGTCGGCGAGGATGGCCGCTCGGGCGAGGAGGCGGAGCCGATGACCCCGCCGGCGGCGGCGGAGGGGTCCCAGGGGCTGGAGGACAAACATCTAATGCGGTCGCGGCTTCTCGCCGTCAAGAGCTAGATCGAGCGCACGGCGGTGGTAACCGTCCAAAGGAAGAGGAAGAGCAACCTGCACCAGTTCGGCGGCCGTAGCCGTCCAAGAGGCAGTTGACCGCCGAGGCATCTCTAGTTCTCATACAGCGCGGGTATGACGGCCACCCCGGACCGGTCGTCCCAGCGATAGGTGGAGGAGTTCAGCTAAAGGAGCCGGAGTACATAGGTATATCTCCCCCTTCTCAATGCTCTTGATTAGAGTCAGTAGGTAGTGATTAGAGTCGGTATGGATTCAGAACCTACGTGCTGTGGAAAACAATTACAATTGGAGATTCAGAGTTCAGACACTGTTCTTCTAATTATGCATTGGACTATAGCCATTTCCCCACAGTGGCTCATCCATTATTGGATAACCACCATGTAGCTTGTTTACTTTAGATGACCCTCTTGCTGATTTCAATTGTTCTCTATACTGAAGCTTCAAAATGGGACTAATCTGTATTGGTGAATGTAAGATTCAGAAAAAGTGAATATCAAGTTGTTGGTGATTGCAAAAATCTGAAGGAAACGACTTTGATTTCTTCTAGTGAATGAAATTGTTGAGGTTGTTGTTGGTTTGTAATCTGAGTAGTTCCCTGCGTGATTCATGTTGTACTTTGGTTTACAAGTCTCATGCTACTGACAAACTTTTACACTTCATACATGCTACTTGACTGCAGCAACAGGCCAAACAACTGATGAACTTGTGACCTCAGTGTTTACACAAGGGAATAAACAACTCACAAGCTGGCTGAGTTTCTTATACATGCATTTCTCCTAGGTGATAGCTGCTGATCGTAGGTATGAAAAAAGATAGCTGCTGTCAAGAACTCCAATGGCATTGACATAGCCAAGTTGACGAAGCACTCGGCAGAGAACCGCGGGATCAAGGGCTCCCACGGAGCCGACGCCGTCGACCCGACCTCGCTGCTCACGGAAGATTGCGACGTGCTCCTCCCGGCAGCTCTGGGAGGAGTGATAAACAAGTAATCTTCTTTTTCCTCGTCCCACCTCACCTCATCCTATCTTCTATCAGATTACTGCTCTGAAGCTCAGTTAAAGTATCCTTCTGGCTGTTATTTTTTTTCTATATCTGAAAACATTTTTGTTAATAAAAAGTCCGTTCGATTGTCTTCTTCTCCTAGGGACAATGCTGATGCCATCAAAGCAGAGTACATCATCGAGGCTTCTAACCACCCAACAGACCCCGAGGCCGACGAGGCAAGAACACCAACATTTTGCCACAAAACTAAGCTGCATTTGTTGACACATTTCACACATTGACTGAGAGTAGAGAAATGTACATGTTCGTGGTGCAGATTCTGGCAAAGAAGGGCGTGCTGATCCTACCGGACATCCTGGCCAACTCCGGCGGAGTGGTGACCTACTTGGAGTGGGTGCAGAACATCCAGGGGTTCATGTGGGACGAGGAGAAGGTGAATCGGGAGCTCAAGACGTACATGACCCGTGCCTCAAACATAGTTCTGATTATTTAGCCAGTGTATGGGGCCGTATAGAAGGAACAATAATTATGTATAGTATATCTTTGAAAACAAGAATTGGCTCAATTTGAAAGAATACCTGCTTTATATGAATTTCTTGCCCGCTTTGCATGCATGGCTACAAGTGCATTACCATGCCTCAGCCATAATCATCCTTACCATGCTGCAGCCTGTAGTTTTTCTTGTGGAGTCGACCGTAGTAATCCATCAAACTAGCTGAATTATTGATTCTGTTCCTTTTGTTAGGAGGTAATAATCTCACACTCAACTCGTGATTAGTAGTGTAACCATGATATTTACATTATTGCTCATTACCCTGTGTCAGCCACGATATTTACATGCTCTGGTTTTTCTTCCTTAAATGGTTATAAACATTCTTTTCTTTCACAAAAAATGCTTCTCTCATTACCCTGTGTCAGCCATAATCATCGCCGACTTAAACCTGAACTATATAATTAGGCAGTGTTTGGCGCCGTATAGAATGGGGAGCATGCATTTGTAAGTAGTTACTTCTGGTACTGTTTTAAAAATCAGGATTCTCTGATGCAGATAGGTTCGGATCAGTTGGTGCAAATGATAGAAGTCAAACATGCAGCTCATTACCTGGTTTAAAACCTATGAGAAGTCAGGCCATACTATGCCCCTGACAAGAGACCATTAATGCAGCACATATGTATCATCACTTATTATGACAAGTGGCACAATAGCAACACAAGCGTGTGGTGTTTGGATGGACACTAAGTGTCACACATTTGGATGGACAGTAAGTATCACACATTCGTAATGCAAAACATAATAGTAGAAATAATATGCAAAAACATCAGAACATAAGTGTAGTCTTTAATTCAAAGAATATGCTACGAAGAACAATCATGTGGAACTGCCCTTGAAGTGACACTCCGTGTAGCCCATTCATGGCTGTACGAATGGGCTAGACACCATGGTTGATAGTCTGTGATTGCGTCCATTAACCTCACTTGTTTAGCGATAGTCTTGGTGTCAAATTGTTGTTTGACTGGATTACTAGGAGGGGCATTCTTCCTCGGGTGTCCACGTTTACGCTTTGGGGCACCAGATGTGTCTGGTTTGTTTGTAACATCAGGGTTGATGATGATCGTGATGTCGTCATCTGCACCTTTTCGTTCTTCTGGAATGCTTGCTTCGTACTCGTCCGTCTATAGAGGAAATAGTGGTGTGTTACATGCAATCATGAAAGGTAGGAACTACATGACATGAAATGCTAGTTGTGTAGAACTTGCCGTTATAGGATTCTTGTATGATTTTTTTTCCAAAGCTTGTAGCAATCTGAACGCAGCAGGCTTGAAAATATTTTCTAGCTGAAAATATGTGTTTGTGCCTGAATTAGATAGCGACGCATAACTGTGATGTAAAGTTGAAGTTAAGTATTGTTGTGTAGGTGAGGAATCATATAGCTGGATATACATACCCGTCCTCTGTTGTGGTATGTTAGTATAGCAAGTGGTTTTCCACTGGCTAGCAGCACCAACATAATACGCCGGAGAGACACTGACTTCATCTGTGTTAGCCCTCCAAGACCAGTTTTACTGTAGACGACCTTTTGCTGGTCAGGATCTAATCTGTCGATCGTGTCCGCGAACCTTGAAGGTGAGCACGATAACCTCATATTTGCATGTTTCACACTGAGTTCCTCCAAAAAAGCCTGAAATATGTGTAATGGGTAAAAGAACTATGTGTTTTCAAAGATTCTAACCTAACTGGGATTAACATACCTGATTGGTTACGTCTGGTAGTGGTAATTCTGTGTCAGCATAACTATTGGACGAACTAGCCACTCCTGGAAAATATGCACAAAGATAGACTGGATCAATTCATTCGAATGCAGATTGTGATGGTTTCTTTGTGACTGTTGACTAAGATCAGGCGTTCTCACCGTCTCGCAAATGGGTGGATGAAGAGGAAGCAGTACCGTTGTATCGCACAGGCTAGGTGGGTGGTGGCACAGGCCAAGCGGCGGCGAGTCAGGCCCTGTTGACGTACGGTTGTTGCTGGTCGCTACGATTTTTATTGTCCAGCTGTGCTAATTCATGTACCTGCGGGCGGTACCCAGGACGCCAAATAAATGAACATTCCAACATAATCATGTACGAGCCTGTTTAAACAAACTTACCGATATTCTTGGTTTTTATTTCTATATGCTGGCGCGAGTCATTGCAAGATGGCATGGCTGAGAGAGTTAGCGCCGGTGGCGAGCAGAGAGGCGGATCACGATGCTGTGGACGGAGCAAAATTTAGAGAAAAACCCATAAGATCTCATGATGGGTTCATGCAGAGAATAAGCGGAACCCATTCTTTCGTTTGAAATCATCTCATGCGTTGCCTTAGTTCTAACTGATGATAAGAGCCGGCATTCTCGCCTTAAATCCAACATGTGGACGAAGAACAAGCAGTGACGGTCGTATTCCGCAGGGCAGATGGGCGGTCGGCGGCAGCTCCGTTCCCGTGGGTGAGGACGGCGGCTCCGATACAGCCGGTGAACAGGTCGGCGGCGTTCGATGGGACTGGCCTTGGAGGAGAAGGTCGCGTGTGAATCGGAGGTGATCAGAGGTTGTTGCAGATAATGGGGGAGGTGGGAGCGGAGCATGAGAATATTTGGGAAGGGGCGATAGATACGCGCGTGATAAGATTGATTGCTCCTTTAAAATCGGAAAGATTGATTGACGAAACACCAAATTTTCTGGCACGTCTGTTTCTCGCCTGCGCGCGGGCTTTGGCCAAAATAATTGTCTGGTAACTTCCAACTTCATCTTACTGGGCCCATGACCCTTTCGTTAATCTATAAAATACGTACGTGTTCAAATATTTTTAACACTCGTATGATCAGAATTGACATTTCGTTCCAAACCAGGGAAGAACAAAATGGTACGCTTAGGAAAAAATTGGTTACCACCCGCATGGATCCGCCAATAGCACTTCAATTACTCCTCGTCCGTGCCCGTGATGCTGAGCCCGAACGAGTAAGGCCGGTCGTTGTGGGCCATCCGCTACAGGTAGTACTACGATCATGGCTCTTTACGTCTAGTACCATGGGTCATCCGGATACATCACTACCACCATGAGTCGTCTGATACTACCAGTAGCACTATCGATCCTCGGATCCCTTTTAGCACAATGGGTCATCAGGAAATGCTAACACCACGAGCAGTCCCCAACGAGTTAAGACGGATTCTCACGACAACAGTTGGCTATCAGCACTATGTGTATTCCGAACCCAAAACTATGTTCACATGGTGCCCAGCTGGGCGGCCCGCCAATAGCACTTCAAGTGCTCCTCGTCTCGACCCCGACTACCGGTAGTTATCGGTGATTCGGACTTGGACTATCCGTAATGCTGAGTTTGAATGAGTAAGGCCGGTCGTTGTGGGCCATCCGCTACAGGTAGTACTACGATCATGGCTTTTTACGTCTAGTACCACGGTTCATCCGGATACATCACTACCACCATGAGTCGTCTGATACTACCAGTACCACTTTTGATCCTTGGATCCCTTTTAGCACAATGGGTCATAAGGAAATGCTAACACCACGAGCCTTCCCGAACGAGCTAAGACGGATTCTCACGACAACAGTTCGCTATCAGCACTATGTGTATTCCGAACCCAAAACTATGTTCACATGGTGCCCAGCTGGGTGGTCCCACCAATAACACTTCAAGTGCTCCTCGTCTCGACCTCGACTACCGGTAGTTATCGGTAATTCGGACTTGGACTATCCGTAATGCTGAGTTCAAATGAGTAAGGCCGGTCGTTGTGGGCCATCCACTACAGGTAGTACTACGATCATGGCTCTTTACGTCCAGTACCACGGGTCATCCGGATACATCACTACCACCAGGAGTCATCTGATACTACCCGTACCACTATTGATCCTCGGATCCCTTTTAGCACAATGGATCATCAGGAAATGCTAACACCACAAGCCGTCCCCGACGAGCTAAGACGGATTATCACGACAACAGTTGGCTATCAGCACTATGTGTATTCCGAACCCAAAACTATGTTCACATGGTGCCCAGCTAGGCGGTCCCACCAATAACACTTCAAGTGCTCCTCATCTCGACCCCGACTACCGGTAGTTATCATAGAATGCAGACCTTGGTCGCAATCAGTCATGATACATATGATAGGGCACGTACTCTGATTACATAGCATCCTAATTAATCCATCACACTCTACAAGTTTTTTTTTTGCGGGTACACTCTACAAGTTATAACAAAGATAGTTACTAGAATTGCAAGTAAGGAAATGCAGCTATCTTCTCTTCCTTGCTGAAGCCTTTGTCCATTCAAAAGCTCCCACATATCCTTTTTCTTCACATGGCAACCCTGTTTCAGAGAAAGCAGAGGAGGTTCAGGATAGCGGCACACAAATTTCCTTGCTGGAACCTGAACATTACATAGCAGGTTCACAAATTTACTACTCGTATTGTGGCACACAACTCCAAAACAGCAGCTTCGTAAGCTCATGATTTAGATGCTGTGCAAATTAAGCATGACAGGTCAATTCTGAACTACATATGGCAATCTCACTTTTAGGAAAGGAGGATCATCATACACATATATAGCTCACTTCATCTGGGGCAGGGGCTATGGGAGAGGATTTCACTTGAAACGGAAGCAATATATACCTGACTGATGTGAAGCGTTGTCCCAGATGTATTCACAAGACTCTAGAAGATGTGCTCAACCAACTGTCACAAAAACAAATAAATTATTATTCGCCTAAGTTGGTACAAGGAATGTACAGGTGCCAAAATCTCATCACACCAGCTAAAAGATGACAAAAAAGTCTTGTTAAGATATGTCAAAAATTATTCACTGGAGAGAGGAAGAGTTGAATGTAACATAATCGGAGGGATAAACTTGATCTGAATATGTCAAATGTGACTATGAAATTCTTTCTTAAGTCTGGCATACATAAACAGAACATCAAAAGCTTTTCAAATCAACATTGCAGAAAACTGAAAACAACTGCGAAATTTCACAATACCTATGTATCATATGTGCAAACCCGTGCAGTAGGAATACTTAAGCCGCAGCTCAAATGAGGTCGGCCAGATAGATCCTGCATACAAGGGGATAAGGAATGAACAACAAGCAGGTATGCTCAACACAGCAAAACTCAATTGTTTAGTACAGATTTACATATTCACTGCATTACGGAAGAACAAGCATGTAAGCCAAGATATGAAATTAAATAATTGCAGCTCTCTCACTACCATTCAAGAGTCTTCATTTTGTCTGAGATAGATGAGTCTGAAAAACAACTTTTTTTCAAAAAATTGACAGCAACTCTGTCATTTCCATTAGAGAAGAAGAGAATATTGTCTCAAGCTAACTATTCGAAAAATTGACAGGAGCTTCATCATTTTTATTGCTAGGTTCGTAGTAAGACTTAACATTGCTACCTGTGCAAAATTAACTAGATGTATGGTTGTTTGAGTTATACATGTTTCTATTTACAAGGTTATATATGAAAACAGAACTAAATAGACATTTTAAAT
The DNA here is from genome assembly GCF_018294505.1 of Triticum aestivum. NCBI lineage: Eukaryota > Viridiplantae > Streptophyta > Magnoliopsida > Poales > Poaceae > Triticum > Triticum aestivum. The sequence continues at coordinate 576,092,951 of NC_057814.1, read as the reverse complement.
ATACTTCAGTCATAATATGACCATTTCCTGCAACCGTAACTATGAAATCCAAATTTCCTTGGTTCAGTTTTAGTAAATGTCTGATCTTTAACTTGCAAATTCAACGGTACTGTAACCAAGGACATGACCGAAGCCAAACAAACACTAGGCTTTGCCTACCGATGTGCAAAACAAAAACAAACTAAATACAGATTCAGCTCCCATCATCCTGAACTACTCTGACTAAGCCCATGGCCCTCGTCCAGATCATTTCCTTAATCCTACAAACAATGGTAGCCACCCTCTGGTACTCATGCCTGCATATCAGAACAACATATGCTTCACTGCAGGAAAGCATGTGGTAATTGCCTAACTGCAGAACCAGGAAAATTTGTGTGTGTGTGTGTGGGGGGGGGGGGGGGGGGGGGGGGATTTGGTGCCTTCACATGAATATTGCACTGAATAAATTGTGAATAGCAATATCTAGTTGCTTTTTACTTCATGATTGTTGCACTAACGAGACTGACTAAATATGAGCTGGCTCAAGGCCTAGGTTGCATAGCAATTGTCTATAGTTTAAATTTGCAGCTAAAGGAAGGAACACCATCCTGGAAGAAAATTATACTCCCATTTGCAAAACAACCAGCTAGACAAAGACGCAAAATAATCAGAGAAGCCAGCAAAATGTTTAGTTAGTACAGTATCATTTTCGCCTTGAGTGCAGCTGACGTTACATTCAACTGAAGATAAGGTATTACAGGCTTTTGCCTTCTAACCGTGGAATTAACAACAGTTTTCTCAATCTAGTGTGATGGGAAGGTAATGGGAGGGGGTCAGGGAAGTGGGTGGAGGAAGGCAGGAATGGTGGCTACCTGCCTACGGACTGGTCCGCGGCGTTGCTCGGCATGACCGGATGCTCGACGGAGGGATGCGCTACAGGGGGCGGTGGGGCAGAGGAGGCTTCGCCGGGCTCGGCACGCCGCGCCTGATGGCATGCAGTTCCTGCGGCTCCTGGCGGCAATCCGGCGGGATCCCTTGATTGCGGCCGCGGCGAGGTCCGGTGGGATCCCTTGTTTGCGGCGGCGGCTTTGGACGAGAACTGGATTAGGGGAGGGGCGAGAAAAAGTATAGGCGGCTGCGGCCGTGTGACGGTCTGAGGCAGCGGCGGCACGACCGACAGGAGGGACGCCGTCGTCGCCACGGTCGAGGGGAGGGTCGGCGGCGGCGGTTGTGCGAGGGGATTGAGGAGGTTAATAAACTGACAACGACGAAGGCTGTGCGAGGGATTGACTAGCGACTGGATTGACCTGCTAATTTACTACTCTACCCTTTTCACACATAAAAAAACCTTTAAATGATTTCTTTGATCCGACGGTTAGAAAAAATCAGAGGCGGAGTTACATGAAATTACGAGTCGTAACTCGTCAATCACCGTAAAAGAGCTCAATTTTGGATAGTCTTCTTTTAACCAAATATTTTGGAAAAAAATATGTTTCCATTCCGACTTACGCCAATTATCAAAAAGGAAACTTTCCACACTATTTCAACCCTCAGCGTACCTCTACATTTTTTTATGGGAGAAATTTCCGATCTATTTATAATCAATCATGCGATCTATTTATAATCAATCATGCGGAGAACAGCAGAGGTAACACGAGCCTCTATAACCATAAATACAAACAAAGTTTTCAAAATCTTTGCATGGATGTAGATTTTCCCTTTCTTCTTTTTGCATAGGCTGGATAAGACCTCTTTCTTCTTTTTTGCAAATGGCAGGATGGTTTCGGTTTAGAGTACTTGTGAGATCAACCCTGTTCGTTGCATAGTCGTTGTCATGTAATGTAGTTCCAGGTAGAAGATGGGTTGTATGTACCCTGCGCTTGGTGTTGATTTGAAGCCACCACATCAGTCCTGGCTGTTTGATGGTGTTGATTTGAGGCGCCCCTGGTCGGATGATTTGAGGCGCTATTAGTTTTTTCAAAGTCAAACATGTGTTTAGAAAAAAAATATCAATATCTATAATACCAAATATGTATCACTTGATCCATCATGAAAAGTATTTTCATATTTTATTTATTTGTATTGTAAATGCTGATATTTTATTCTATAATCCTGGTCAAACATACACAAGTTTTTTAAAAAGGAGGAAGACCCCCGGCCTCTGCATCTGGACGATGCATGCAACCACTTTATTAATTATTCACAAAGACCTTACAAAGTAGTACAACAGTAAGTCTGAAGCCACTATCTTGGCAACATTTGTCGCTACTTCTTTTCACTTGATGAAAGGGTGCCGATAGTCCGAGCCTAATACCAAACAGATCTCACACCCAAGCCTAACATCTAAAACCGGAGGCCCCAGGTGAAAGCACGAGTGCTCCCTGGGTGATTTTGGTAATTAATGTCAACATATCTCTTGTTGGACTAATACTTTTATCTAGTATATTTCAGACGAGTTCAACAATGGCGTGGTAAGGACGAGAGGATGTGGAACCCCTTCAAAATGCTAAGGACAAAGATTGGGAAAAGCTCAAGACCCTTCATTTCTATTTTAGTGATCCAAGATCACATTGAGTCCATAGGAAAGCCAATACTATTAAAATGGGATGATGTGTTGCTTAATGGTCTACTTGCTCAAGTGCTTAGTGATATTGCTCCAAAACCCTCAACCATTTTCCCATTCCAAATATGTCAAAAACTCAAAGTCAAACTCGGCCCCACCGATTTGATCTATCCGGCGCCACCGAGTTCTTTTGACATAGCCACTGCCAGAAACTCTAGACAGTTCGGTCACACCGATACGGATCTCGGTCTCACCGAGATGGCCTTGCATTCCCACTGTGACATGTTGCACTCTTTCGGTCTCACCGAGTCAGTGCAATCAGTCACACCGAGTTTGCTGTCATTCGCTCTGTTATCCTATTGCTTCACTTCGGTCACCGAGTTGATGTAATCGGTTACACCGAGTTGATGTTTGCCCTAGCCCTAGCACATCGATCACACTGAGTTGTTCCAGTCGGTCCCACCGACATTCCTAACGTTCACATTTTGAACTGAATTGGTCTCACCGAGTTCTTCTATCCGGTCTGACCGAGTTGGGTCCAATGTGTGTAACAATTGGATTTTGTGTGGAGGCTATATATACCCCTCCACCCCATCTCCATTTGTGAGAGAGCCATCGGAACGTGCCTACACTTTCACTACTCATTTTCTGAGAGAGAACCACCTACTCATGTGTTGAGACCAAGATATTTTAATCCTACCACAAGAATCTTGATCTCTAACCTTCCCCAAGTTGCTTTCCACTCAAATCATCTTTTCAGCATATCCAAATCTATGAGAGAGTTGAGTGTTGGGGAGACTGTCATTTGAAGCACAAGAGCAAGGAGTTCATCATCAACACACCATATATTACCTTTTGGAGAGTGGTGTCTCCTAGATTGGTTAGGTGTCGCTTGGGAGCCTCCGACAAGATGTGGAGTTGAACCAAGAAGTTTGTAAGGGCAAGGAGATTGCCTACTTCGTGACGATTTACCCGAGTGAGGCAAGTCCTTCGTGGGCGATGGCCATGGTGGGATAGACAAGGTTACTTCTTCGTGGACCCTTCGTGGGTGGAGCCCTCCGTGGACTCGCGCAACCGTTACCCTTCGTGGGTTGAAGTCTCCATCAACGTGGATGTACGATAGCACCACCTATCGGAACCACGCCAAAAATCTCCGTGTCTACATTGCATTTGCAAACTCCAATCCCATCCCTTTACTTTCTTGCAATTTACATGCTTTACTTTTTGCGCTGCTCATACTCATGCCATGCTTGCTTGAAATGTATTGTGAATGTTTAAAGTTGTGTTAAAACTCTATCTCAACTTGAAGAAAGTAAAAACTGCCACTTTTACTTATTGAGGGTCTAATTACCCCCCTCTAGACCCCTCTTCTCGAACATTTCAATTGGTATCAGAGCTTTGGTCTCCATTGCTTTGGTTTAATCACCATTGGAGGAAGATGGACGAGTCTTCGATTGGGAGTATTAGACGTAGAGTACCTATAATTGATGGAGAGTTCTATAGTGCTTGGAAAAATGAGATGCTTGAGATTTTCAATGAATATAATTTGAACTAGTATATTACTAGCCCTTGTGCGCCTCCTATTGATCCCTTGCATCCTACCCCCAACGAGTATCTTGACATGACCCATAATCTTAGAACTATCAATATTATCATAAGAGGATTGCCTAGAAATTTGCGTATATGCTTGCCTACATTTGAATGTGCTTATACTATATGGAGATATCTTGAGGAGTGTTTTCCAAACTATTCCTTGAAAAACCTAGATGAGATTCTTCAAAAGACCATTGCTTTTCATAAAATGAATCCTAGTGATCCTAAATATGATGATTGTCTATTTGAACTTCGTGACCTCGTGCGTGCCAAAGGAGATGTTGGAGTCATTAGTAGCATCATCTCACAAGTCATTAGAATCCATAAAGATACATATTGTTATGGTCATCTATACCTATACTAATTCTAGACTTCCTAGAAATTCTCACGTTAATCAAATTTTATGAACCGTTAATCTGGTGGGACTGATTTATTACGGTGTAGATTAGCTCATTTAATTTTCACATTATTAATCATAAAAGGTAGCCCGTGAAAAAATATCCAACCCCACACCCACGTCACGTAGCCTTAATCCCTCCCCACGTACTAAGAGGGTGTTTGTTTACAGGGACTTTTCGGTGTAGGGACTAAAAAGTCCCTTTTAGGCCCTGTTTGTTTAAAAAGTCCTAGGACTTTTTTTAGTCACAACTAAGAAGTCCCTAGTCCCTACCTGTTTGTTTCCAGGGACCAAACATGGACTAGAGGTTATTAAATGACATGCTAAAAGACCATGTTACCCCTAGTAATGAACTAGTAGAGATTACAGAAGTAATAAAAACTGAAAAAACACTTGTTCATACCAGCCGAAATAACACTTGTTCGTGCCAACACTTGTTCATAACAATCGAAATAACACTTGTTCGTGACAACACTTGTTCATAACAACCGATATAAGAGAGATTACAGAAGCGAAGAACACTTGTTCATAACAACCGAAATAATATATCATTGCTGTTTCAAGCACCACAACCCATCAGCGACCCTCTAAATTGATTCATAGCAGCACTATCCATCTCATTGGTTTTATCATTTGTTCGAGTAGTCATTGGCACAGACAATGGTACATAATTTTCATCTTCACAAGTCGAAATCTATATCGGCTAGTTGACTTTGTCTAATAAAATTGTGTAGTGCAATGCAAGCCACAATGATTTTGCTTTGTTTCTGTTCTGAATACTAGGTAAGTGAAACAAAATTTTCCACTTGTTCTTCAACACTCCAAAACACCTCTCGATGACATTTCTAAGTGAAGAATGGCTGAAATTGAAGTGTTCCTTTTTTTCCTCTAGGCATTGTGCCATCACGGTACTCCTGGAAATGATAGGTTAAACCCTTGTATGGTGCAAGATAACCCGGTCTATTTGGGTATCCTGAGACCACAAGATAAAACTTTTCAGGTGGTGGTTTTGGAAACTTGTCACCAAATCTGGATCGGGCATCATTGAAGACCCTCATGTCATGCACTGATCCTGGCCAACCAGCTAGGACAAATGTGAATCTCATACCACAGTCACACACACACGCATCACATTCCGACTCTTGTCCTTATGTCTATTCCTATGCTGGACATCAGTGGCCTGGTACCACAACTTGTATGTGTGTCCCATCTATTGCTCCAATGCAATTGTCCATAAATGGTGCATACTTTCTAGATCTTAGTTTTAAATGCACAGTTTTGAATTGAGGATCTGTTGGCTTGATGATGTCTTTTGCTAGCTTGATCAGGTAGGCCAAAACCTTATCAAACTTCCTTACAATTGTGTCCAACAACCTAACAAATCTGTTTTCTGCTTGTCTTACAGATTGAGGGGAACCAACTATCCACAGAAATAGGCCTAGAGACTCAACTGATGACATTCCTTTGGTGGACTTCAAACCATAGGAATCAATAAGCGCACTATGCAATTTCTCAAACACTGGTTTGTGCATTCTAAACATGTTGTAACAGGAAGTTTTGTTGCCTAGTGTTGTCATAACCCAATCATGCCCAGATTGTATTGGTACTCTTCTAGGTCCTTTCTTATAGTAAGAGTCCAAGTAGTGCATACCAACCATGCAGGCCATCTGCAGCATTCTTCTCTTCCTTTTTTGGTGCATCAACAGCATCAGTGCTTCATCATCACTGTTGCTCCCATCAGCACTGCTGCCATCATCATCACTGCTGCCATCATCCTGAAACATGCAAACATTAGTACAACTTCTTCATCATGCACCACCTCTTCAACTAGCAAACATTAGTACATGCAAACATTATGAAACACACTAACATGCAATGATCATTTAACAAGGTCACACACTATAGGTCCATTACATAGTTATATTGGAAAAAAGAACACTAGTACAGCTTCTTCATCATGCACCACCTCTTCAACCAAGTCAGTCTAGCCTCATTACTTGTAATGTTCTGAAATATGACTCTTTTTGCCTCATCTGCAAACAGTTGAGTTGCCATGAAGTACTCGACACACCACATTGAACTACCAACACTTGACAATGAGTAATGGATTCTTTAGTGCTATTTGATTTCTTCTCTTTTGCCTTGTCCTTTGCTTCCTGCCTTTTGTCTGCATATTCAGTGATCATGTCAGAAGTGTTCTCACTATTCATAGTATTGATCAGCCCTGTCATTAGTTTCACCATTGGGCTCTTGTGTTTCTTGCCTGGGCTTGATGCTGACTCTTCAGCGCTGCTGCTTCCCCTCTTCCTGTTGGTGGTGTTCATTGGACCACTACTAGGAAAAGGCTAATTAGTGGTGCACCTGTTTTGGCCATTAATGGCGCACTACAGGTGCGCCACTATCATCACGCCACTAGTAACTAATACTAATGGCGTGTGCCATTAGTATACCAGACAATAGTGGCGCACCAGGGAGTGCGCCATTAGTATGTCAAACACGGTGCGCCATTACTATGCCTCCCAGGGGGCCATATTTACCTTGTGCTCTAGGTTACTAATGTCGCACTTCTAGATAATGCACCACTAGTGTGTTTATTGCAGTGCGCCACTAAAGTGTAGTGTGGTGCGCCACTAGTATGAATATTAGGAATTTTTTTTCTTTTCTGATATTTGCACAGGTTACAAAATATATTACTGCACAGAATATAGACAGCACAACATATAAACAGCAGATTTATCGAATACAATAGAAGATTAGTATCCGAATACAATTCATCATATTAGTCTCTGAATTCAAAAGACCGAACAAAGTTAGAACATTACAAGTCTCGAGACCGCGAGTATCGAGTTTGTCTTCACATTACAAGTCGATATCGATCATCTAAACTACCATCACATAGAAGAGAGCTGCGGTCATCACGATGAGCATCATCGCGATGAAACTAGTCTTCATCCGGTTCCTCCTCCGCTCCCTCCTCTCTCCCGCTAGATAGAGGGCGTATCTAGCTTCCGCCTCCGCCCTAGTGGTGTACCCTTTGTAACTGTTACCGCTGAAACGGTGAACCTGTCTCCGACACTCCTCCCAGTCGTCGTAGAATCCGGGAACCTTACCCTTGTACACGACATACGACGGCATCTCTATGCACTAGACAAACAAAATGTTAGTAGCAATTCACAGACAATACATAAGCAATATATAAGTATGCAACAAAAGGATCGGAAGAGAAAAGCAAGACATTAATAGCACGATTCATGGTCCTACTAATAAATAGAATCGATTACATATAAGTTGAACGACTGTCCAAACCAAAGAGACATACAAGTTCATTAAAGTTTAATTACAACATGAGCTAATCGATATTTCAGAACTACATAGCATCACCACTTTCGACTCGACTCAGGGACCAGAGCGTGGATGAAGCCGCCGTCTGTCGTGATGGTCATGAAATCGCGGGCGTTGTCAGCCTGCATTTGTAGCATTGTTTCTATCTCACTGTTGGACGGTTGATATCTGAGGTAGAACTGCCCCGAGGTACGAAGGACATCTTGATGGATGATTTCCGCAAACTCCGACTGGACGCGAAAGAATTCTTGTCTGATGTCCGCGTCCTGGATTGCCGACAAGCGTGCGGCCCAATCTTTGAGATTATTTGGTAGCAGAAGGTGATTATGGTCCCATACAATCGCCCGCATGTGATGGAGGGCGTAGTAGGCATCCTTCTGACCGCCAGGCGGCTGCTTGACGCAGGGGAACGTCGTATTGTGGGTGAACACGTGCTTGCCGTACCTACGAATTGGCCTGCTGAAGGTGCCTCCAGATCTGGCGTAGCCGGGGAGAACATCATCAAGAACTTTCTTAATATTTGTGTAGTCTTTCTTCGACTGACGGTCCGAGTCGAAATACGTGGCCATGGAATATTTCGGGCTTAAGAGGATGAGTGTGCAATATGTGTCACTGCACAAAACACAGAATGTTAGAAAAAAAAGAACGATCGAAATCTAAGAAATCATATGTTACGGGGCAGTGAGGGATGACTTACTCGGGAAAGTAAGGTGCGAGGAAGTTATCCTTATCTGGGTTTGCCAGAATGACGCTTTCGAGGTATGAACTCGCGACTTGCCGGTCCCCAGCGCTGCTCAAGATCTTGGCACGCATGTAGAAGGGGTCGACTATCACGATGTCCGGGGTCTTGTCTCTAATGATCCGCATCTCCATACTCAGCGAAAATAGCCGAACGAAGGTGTAGTGCAGCGGATGAAGGTTAAACATAGCGAAGATGTCATCAAACCGCAGGACGATCATACCCCTGATGGCGCTATCCACAAAGCCCTTGCCCTCTGACACCTTGGCCACGAAAACCGGGTATGCCACATCATTGTCAGAGAGACGCCGCTTCTCCAAAGAAAGAACACTGTCATGCAGACTCCGCATAGCACCGGTTGCAGCATTGAGCAGATTAGTCGGTAGCATCGGCCTACCCGCCACATGCACCCTCCTCGAGATATCCTTAGGTGAAGGTGGCCCGTCCTGAACATGGATCATACTCGGTGCCGGCTGGCTCGCATCCTTGTTACTCTTTCTTTTCCGTCCCTTCTTCTTCTGCTATAATGGGATCGAGTTCTGCTCAGAGACCGCCTTCTTGAGTGTGTTGGGGCTGATAATATTTCGCAGCTCGGCTATCTGAGGCTCGGTGAAGGCGGCAGCTGGAGGCGTCTCCTGAGAACTGAACGCCAGACGACGCCTGTTGCAATTGGGTTTCTCCGCGGTACTAGCTAGATCGCGATCGTCTTTTGCAGGGTTGGGTTCTTGAGAAGGAGGCCCCAAGAATTCGTCACAGTACCCATGTTCGTTGAAGTACTTATCGACGTTGGTAAATGTACCGTCGTTGTCATCCGGATCCTGTGCCATATGCTTGTCCGGATCCTGTGCCATATCCATGTACGGCATGTCCGGTAGCGTTGCGGCGGTCTTGCCATGGCTTGGTGCCGGCACGACTGGCGGTGTTGTCTGTGGGGTGGTGTCCACCGCCCCCAAACGAATCTGGCTCTTCGACCAAAGCAGGGGCCAGCTTAAGCAGGCGCTGAGGGTCATCACATCATCTTTGTCGGCCCCAGGGGGTCGAAACGGAGGTAACAAGTCGTCGCAGCCCCGCAGCACCCGAACCAGTTGAACCCTATACACGTTGGGTGGCATCGGATTACCGTGGAACAGGCGGTTGCCCGATTGAACGATTCTGGCCTTGGCGACATCGATCAACTCGCCGTCCACAAAGTGCAGGAGAGTGCATGGAACGTCGGTGGCGCCCTGCGAAAACATGTAGGGCGTCAGGGATGCACAGTCAAAGGCAAGGAGATGAAGTCATCGGCCGAGAGGCTTAATTAGTTACCGTGATGGCGTCGAGCTCGGCTAATGTCGAGGCACCGCCAACGGCGGGCGTGCAAGTGACGGAGGGGCCGCTTGCTGCCGAGGTGCCGGCCGGCGTATTCTTCCCACACCCGGGTGCATTAAGCTGCAATGCCGGCGCCGCCGCGGGAGACACCAATGGCGCCGCCGGCGCGTTGCGCGAGTTGCTGCCCGTGAAGCTGGGAATCGGGGGCGGCCCCTGTTGGCCGCCCGCAATCCATGTCTGCAGCTCAAAAACCAAGGTAGGTATAATGGTGGTGATCGTCGCTCCCAGTTGGTCTCGCACTTGCTCTTCGACCATCTCCGGAATCCGCGCCACTTGTGCCTTGAGTTCTTGAACCTCGCGCTCCTGGCTTTCCGAGCTGGTCTTTCTCTCCTTTCGCCCAGCGGTATAGTATTTCGACCATTTCGTGGACAAGCCTTTGCCGGCCACACGACCAGCTGACGACGGCTTACTGTGCTTATCCTTGTTTTTCACTACGTTCAACGCCCTATTTAAAGGGGTGTCGAAAGGGGAGCTCTGAGACGACCCCGTGCTACTGCTTTCAGTGTCCTGCGGAAGGAACGTGAACCATTTAGAAATTTGGCTTCACTAGGAAATGTGCCCGGGAGAAATCCTTGCATGCTCATAGCTACCCATTTAATGGTGCTCATACTATCCATCTATTCATGACAACGTGATCAATCCCATGATGATGTGCTTTTCATCATAAGCACAATACATGTGCGTCGCTACAGAGTAAACGGTGAAGAATGAGTCATTGTTCTCGTGTGTTGGTGATGGGTGCCAGCAATTTTAGTGCAGGGGGCTTGCGTCATCGGCATGTGGTGGAAAACGTGATGTCCTCTTTGTTGGGAGTATATAGTAAAACGGCGGCCATATTGAGCTTGTCATGATCATGCTGGAGCGGTAGTTAGGCCACCGTCATTTAAGTCATTTAGACCACCTCATCGACGGACCATGGATGCGATTGGGGCACTATCAAACTATAGTCGCATTGGCATTAGAAACATATGAATGACTGGATGCAAAGGTAACAAAAAATACACCGACCAAAATAGCTACTATTTTACGTCAATGAGTTGTTGCAGTTCAATGATCACGTACATAGCAGATCTTGTTAATATGAGATTTTTATCTGACTGACTGCTTTGCTTACCATGCTGCTTTAGTAAAAGGCCCGAGACGGGTATGGAGGAGGTGTGGCTGCCCTGACCTGGTGTGGGGACTCGATTGGGACAATGACCTTTTTCATGCAATTAGCATCTATTTCCTTTCTCCTTCTTGGAAGCACATTTCTTTTTTTTCTGTCTCTCTCTTTCCTTTAGCCTCTATTTTCTTCTATCACACAGCCACAACTTTCCTTTAGCCTCTATTTTCTTGTATCATACAGCCACAAGAATGAGGGTCCTTGTTGATCGTACAACTCGTAGGTCAATATAAATTGGTGGAATTTAATTGAAAGAGGTAAGGTGGTACTAATTAGTCGTCAACAAACCATGTTTCTTACTCAAAACAAATTAAAAACAAAAAAAGGCACATCGTCACGGACCTTTCTTGAGGAAATTTCTAAACATGGCACAATTTGGACCTGGGTTAGGCTTGTGGATGACACGGCCTGCCTTTTTTCCACCGATTAAATTAGGCAGGTCTTTCTCAATTGTACCACATCATCCACAGATCCTTTATATCCCATTAATCTTGCATGCATGTGCGGGGATTTGTTAATCGTCTCTCTCATTAATGCGACCTTCCTTAATTCTCTCCCCCCGTTAATCTAGCTTGGATGATCTCTCTCATATCTCATTAATTCGACCAGCCTCAATCTTCCCCCGTTAATCCTGCATGCATCGATTTATTAATTGGCTATCCTCTTATTAATTCGAGATTCACCTCCCACTAATTCTGCATGCATGCGTCGATTTATTTAATCGTCTCGCTTTTACTCCTGACAGATTGACTTCTTTCCGATTCTCTAAGCGGTTATTGGTATTAACTGGTAGATGTATATAAACCAATCAGATTTTGTGTAAGGGGGCGATGTAGGATAATATAAAAGAAAAGAATCCCCTGCTTTTGCACCTCAAGCTAGGTTGGTACGATGTTGGCGTCCTCTAGATTTGAACAGAAGGTCGGGTGTTCGAGTCCGAAAGCACATAATTTTTTGCTCCCCCCAGACTGCCTGGGCCACCATGTGATTGGGCTGAGGCCCATGCTGCCGACGGATCTGGCCACCATGTGATTGGGCTGAGGCCCATGCTATCGACGGATCTCATGTACGAGAAAAATATTATAACGACGGACGGACCAAACTTTTTCACAGATGGACGAAAAATTTGGTGGAAGAAGCAATAGCCCCTTTATTAGTAGGTATAGATATAGATATAGATATAGATATAGATATAGATATAGATATAGATATAGATATAGATATAGATATATAGATATAGATATAGATATAGATATATAGATATAGATATAGATATAAACAACATAAGGTTCCGTTAAACCTGTTGTCCGTCCTCCCTAAAAAAAAAACCTGTCGTCCGTCCAACCATTTTATAGACCTTTCCATTTCCTTTATTTTTCGTTTTCATTAATCCTATATCTGAATTTTCTCCCACTTTCTTTTTCGGTGTAAACTGAGTTTTCTCTCGGTACTTTTCTCTAAAACCAACTCAACTGTCCCACGTCTAGACTAAAAAATAATAATACCCCACGTCCTATTAACTCATCAAATCAAAATGATATTTTATTTCGTAAATTAAAAGTTCTTACAAAATAATAATAATAATTGTTTATATATAACTTGGCAAGTTAACTCCTAGTGATTGCGTACATAAGCTTGCAAAGATTTTACTGACCAATGCAGTAATAGATGTGCCATCATGTGCTTATGTTTTTATAACATTTCTCCGTCCAGCCCAACATGATATTTTCACCCAGCCCAGCAAGTCCGCGGATTTTGAGAAAAATGCAAATGGGCTTTAAATTCTACCATATATATAAACGTGTTGCATAGATGCTACATCATTGTTTCACCTAGCCCAACCAAATGGACTAAAAAACAAATGGACTGGCTGACATGTGAGCCAGTAGGTCGAAGCCTAAGCAAGGCGTTGGATTTACATCCAACGGCCGGCATTCTTCTTCAATCTCTTGTCTTCTTCCCCCAGCGCTGCCGGGACAGCCTGCTCCAGCCTCCGACATCCAGCGGCATTGTTTTGTGCGCCTCAGCGAAACGCTACCCCGCCGACGGCCAGGCCATCCCTCCACTCCGCACCTCCTGTTATTCTCTGCCGAGTGTAGGCCCACCCCGTACCCGAACCAGTCAAGTTTCCCACTCCTCTCCGTCTGCGACTCCACTGCCGCGTCTTCCCCATCTCCGGGTCATTCTAGTCTGGGGCCTCGCCGTCGTCCACCGGCCTTGGTGCGCTCGGCACGGTGTGGTCAACGTGGTCAACAACCGAGATGTGAGAGGCTGACAGTGGGGATGCACCACGCCCATGGACGCATGCATGCAACTGCATTCTTTTTACCCTGAAAAATAATGTTTTCTCCCCCGGACTGCTGGGACCCACCAGCTACATCTTCGCACGCAAGGAAGTGCGTCCTTATTACGGGCAAAAAAATATCCCCCCTGACAGCTGGGACCCAGTAGCTATATTTTCGCACGCAAGAAAGTGCGTCCTTATCCTCCCTGACAGCTGGGACCCACCCGGTCGAAGCGTACGTACCGTTGTTTGTCTTGTCGGAACGTGTACGTACATACTTATCGATCGGTCTCTCTACAAGTATGAACCGTGGCCGAGTAAGTAGCGGCACATGTCATAGTAGAGCCCCCCACGTAGCAGTTCAGGCTGTCCCGTCTAAACCGTGTACACGTACATACAGCCACACGCCAAAAAATACGGCCACGTACGTACATACGGGCGGGGTCTCAAACGCCTACTCGCGCATACGTACGGCCAGGTCGCGTGTACATGGTTGGGTTGCAACGGAAAAACTGTGTCGTCGTCGTATTCATGGGGAGGCAACGAAATGCGTCGTGTTCATCGGGAGGCAACGGAACGCGTGCTGTTCATCAGGAGCCAACCGGCTTAGACGGAACAGTCGATGGAAACGAGGCCTGGCGTACCGCAGAACGGAGGAAATGGCCTTGTTTTCGACCGGCCATGGTCGAAACGGAATCCTGTTCATCAGGAGGGGTCTGGTGTACCGCAAAACGGAGAAAACGGACTTCTCTTGGACCTCGTATGGTCGAAACGGGGTCCTGTTGATCGGGTGTGGTGTACCGCAAAACGGAGGAAACGGACTTGTGTTAGAGCGCTACGGTAGAAACGGGGGTCCTATTCATCGGGAGGGGTGTGGCGTACGGCAAAACGGGACTCCACGGGATACTGTTCATCTCCACCGTCGACCTCCTCCGGCCTCCACGGGCTACTGTTCATCCACCGTCAACCTCCTCCAGCCTCCACCTGCGACTGTTCATCCACGGGCTCCTATTGATCTAGCCTCCACCGCGCGCTCCTCCACCGGCTACTGTTCAACCAGCCCTCTCCATGGGCTCTTGTTCAACCACCCCTCCATGGGCTACTGTTCAACCAGCCCTCCACCGGCTACTGTTCAACCAGCCCTTCACGGGGTCTTGTTCATCCAGCCCTCCACGGGGTCCTGTTCATCCACCGGCTCGATCGGTCGGGGTCCTGTTCATCCAGCGGCAACGGCCTCTACTACCACGGGGTCCTGCTCATCTAACCCCCCACCGGGAACTGTTCATCCAAACCCCCCAACAACGCTCACTGTTCATCAAGGGAAGGAGGCAGCAGTGTTCGATCGGCTTTAGTTAGCAGCAGTAGCGAAGGAATCACTCAGGTTTAGTTAACAGCAAGGGATCGATCGGGGTTCGGTAATGTAGCTAGTGCAATCGCTCGGTTTCAGTTAGAGCCCAACGCCTCGCTCGGGTTCAGTTAGAGCGCAACGCCTCGCACACACGCGCGTACATACGAGAGAAACGCGCATCGCTCGACCCCCGACCACCCATCGTAACCGGGAACTCCCCCGATATGTTCCTCGCCCTCGCTTCTACCACGGTTTTCTCCGTCATGGATGGCCCAAAGAATGTCATGCAGCTGCGTCTCCGGCCCGCCCAGGACAAAAAGCCCATTTTCTGTCATGATTTTTTGTCACAGAAGTAGGAGCCCACCACATCTATGATGATACCGGGTTTTGTCACAATTATTGTCATCAAAGTGTCATAAGCATGACAGAAAAAAAAATTGTTCGGACCAAAAATGTCACGGATGTGTCTTTTTTTGTAGTGGAGACCAGATACTGACCGGTGGCGGCGGATTGGCGTGGCTGTATGGCTCCTTGCCGAAGCTCTAGTCGGTCTCGCTAAGCTGGCTGCGAGAGAAGTAGTTGACATGGCGGACCACCTCAACAGCCGGCAGCTCCTTGGTCGACATCCGGCATGGGTCTCGGCGGCCGCTCATGTCGCTGATCAGATGAGGCCAGGCTTGGAAGGGCGACACCCGGCGCTGGACGAAGGCGGCCAGCAAGTCCGACGGCTTGAGGCCCTCCAAGTCCGTCATCTCTTGCAGATGGATGAGGACGTTGGTGATGGCAGCCGACGGCGGCTTCGGCTCCTGGCCCCAGTTCTTTCGTGGCTTAGGCGGCGGGCCGGCTACGTAAGCCGGCAGGTTGATGTAGTCGCGCGTCGGGTGGAGCTTGCGACATAGAAATAAGATTTCTGCCACAGCTTTGCCGACTCCATCACTGCGACAGCCGAAAAACGGGTCCCGGAGTCGGTGCGTCGCACGGCGACGCAGGCGTCGCACTGGGCCGGCTCGTCCTTGGACTGGGTGCCCAGCTTGAGGTAGAAGAACCTACCCCACAGCTCGAGTGTGGGGAGGACGCCGAGGTAACCCTCGCAGAAAATGACGAAGGCGAAGAGCAACACCACCGTGTTCGGCGTGAGGTGGTGAGGTTGAAGATGGTAGAAGTTGAGGAAGGAGCGAAGGAAGCCGCTCGCCGGCAGGCCGAACCCTCTGAGGAAGTGGGTCCTGAAGACGACAACTCGCCGTCCCTCGGTGCCGGCGAGATCTCCCTCGCCTTGGGGAGGCACGTCCCCACGTTCGCCGCATGAGGAAGCCTCTGCGTCGCGTGGAGGAACTCGATGTGCCCCTCATGGACATTCAAGCCGTCCCACTCGCCTCGTGCCATGGCTCACGGTGGCCTGGCGGCGGCGCGGTGCTACCTCTTGAGCATTGCGTTGGTTTTCCCTTGAAGAGGAAAGGGTGATGCAGCAAAGTAGCATAAGTACTTCCCTCAGGTTTTGAGAACCAAGGTATCAATCCAGTAGGAGGCCACGCTCAAGTCCCTCGCACCTACACAAACAAATAAAAACCTCGCAACCAATGCAATAAAGGGGTTGTCAATCCCTTCACGGTCACTTACGAAAGTGAGATCTGATAGATATGATAAGATAATATTTATGGTATTTTTTAATAAAGATGCAAAGTAAAATAAAAGGCAATAAAAATAGCTAAGTGTTGGAAGATTAGTATGATGAAAAATAGACCCAGGGGCCATAGGTTTCACTAGTGGCTTCTCTCAAGAGCATAAGTATTATAGTGGGTGAACAAATTACTGTTGAGCAATTGATAGAATTGAGCATAGTTATGAGAATATCTAGGTATGATCATGTATATAGGCATCATGTCCGTGACAAGTAGACCGACTCCTGCCTGCATCTACTACTATTACTCCACACATCGACCGCTATCCAGCATGCATCTAGAGTATTAAGTTCATAAGAACAGAGTAACGCTTTAAGTAAGATGACATGATGTAGAGGGATAAACTCATGCAACATGATATAAACCCCATCTTGTTATCCTCGATGGCAACAATACAATACGTGCCTTGCTGCCCCTGCTGTCACTGGGAAAGGACACCGCAAGATTGAACCCAAAGCTAAGCACTTCTCCCATTGCAAGAAAGATCAATCTAGTAGGCCAAACCAAACTGATAATTCGAAGAGACTTGTAAAGATAACCAATCATACATAAAAGAATTCAGAGAAGATTCAAATATTGTTCATAGATAAACTTGATCATAAACCCACAATTCATCGGTCTCAACAAACACACCACAAAAGAAGATTACATCGAATAGATCTCCATGAGAATCGTGGAGAACTTTGTATCGAGATCCAAAGAGAGAGAAGAAGCCATCTAGATAATAACTATGGCCCCGAAGGTCTGAGGTAAACTACTCACACATCATCGGAGAGGCTATGGTGTTGATGTAGAAGCCCTCCGTGATCAATGCCCCCTCCGGCAGGACGCCGGAAAAGGCCCCAAGATGGGATCTCACGGGTAATGAAGGTTGCGGCGGTGGAATTAGGTTTTCGTGGATGCTTCTGTTGGTTTGGGGGTACGTAGGTATATATAGGAGGAAGAAGTACGTCGGTGGAGCAACATGGGCCCCACGAGGGTGGAGGGCGCGCCCAGGGGGGTAGGCGGGCCCCCTACCTCGTGCTCTCCTGGTTGCTTTCTTGACGTAGGGTCCAAGTCCTCTGGATCACGTTTGTTCCGAAAATCACGTTCCCGAAGGTTTCATTCCGTTTGGACTCTGGTTCATATTCTTTTTCTACGAAACTCTGAAATAGGCAAAAAAAAATTGGGCTGGGCCTCCGGTTAATAGGTTAGTCCCAAAAATAATATAAAAGTGTATAACAAAGCCTATTAATCATCCAAAACAGAATATAATATAGCATGAAGCAATCAAAAATTATAGATACGTTGGAGACGTATCACGCGGTGACGTTGGGCGGTGGCGAGTCTGTGGTGGCGCGGCGAGGCTCGACGGTGGTGGAGTCGCAGTGGCACTCCGACGGAGCGAGGCGCAGCGACGCGGCGGTGACGAGGAAGCAAGACGCAAGATAGGGCAACAAGAAGAGAAGGGAGGGGGCGCACATGCGTCTGGCCGCTCCCATCCCCTCCTATTTATGCAGCCACGGCGGCAACAATGGAGCCGAGGCGGCACATAGTGGGAGGCGTGGGATTATCTGCGCCCACACCCCGCACATCCCCATGAATCCCGCGCCATGATGGCGCGTATTTACTTTGCCCCAAAAGGAAAACCGCCCATCTCGGCCACAGCAGATCCGCACACATGCCGAGGCCCTGTAGTGGTGGGCCCGGGCCTGCGGTGACGTCCCGTCGCGCGTGTGGGCTGGCAGGCCGGCCTGGCCTGCTGGCGGCGCGTGGCAAGCGAGCAACAGGCGGCAAGCGCGCCACCCGGCGGCGTTAGCCCGACGCCTGCCATGGCGATTCGAATCCACCCGGCGGCCGGCTCTGCCTCGGCCGGCTGGCAGACGGCGTCTTCAAGCCGGACGAAGCAAAGGCACAGGATATCTCGAAGGAGGAAACTGCTGAGGCACTCCATCTTTGAGCCGTGGCACCTCACCAGCTTCGGGGACTTGTCGTGGGGGTAGACCACGGGTAGCCTCATCCACACCCCTTAGCATTTCAAGACATTGGGGCTAGCCCAGCCCCTCGAGCCTGGCGACCAGGCAGCCGGCTCAGGCGGACAAGACCACGTGGCCGGTTCCCATAAGACGGTTCGTCCCAGAAGACGGCTTGCGGAGCAGGCCGGCCGGTCCCTCCCTTCGGAGTCTGCACTCAACCACTATGACAAGATGGGGCGTGGCTACAGGACCACCCACTCCCCCAAATCCCGAAGGAGCGTGGCTACAGTTTGAGCTGACCAATCGGCCACCTACCTGCCAGGCGCGGGACTGTAGCCATGCGACTCATGACATGGCCCTCTTCATCAAGGGCTATGCTACCACGACAGACGATCAGTACGGCTCACAGGCGGCAGGCCCTACCTGTCCGTCAGCTACCAGAAGACAGAGCATTCCCAGAAGGCGGCTTCGGGGGCTGACCGGCCTCCAGCAGTCGGCCCTCCCCTGCCCTCGGAGTCCGCACTCACCTACTCCGATGAGACGGAGCATGGCTATAGTGTGCGCTGACCAAGCAGTCACCAACCCGCCTGACAACGGGACTGTAGCCATACGACTCCAGACGGGACCTCGATCATCAAGTACGAAGCTACAACAAAAGGCAATCAGCATGGCCTGCAGGTGGCGGGCCCTACGTGTCGGCCGGATTCTCGGCAGCTGGCGGGGCCATCCAGCGGCGGGCCTCAGCAGCCGGCGGAGAACCCGGGGACCCTAGACACTGACGTCCGGGTCCTACACCCAGCAGTATTACCATTGTACCCCTGGGGGTTGGCCTATAAACCCCCCAGGGCTCACCCATGCAAAGGATTCAGCCTTCATCCCCGTAGACCACCATAGCTAGGAGAAGAGAGCTAGCCTTGCCTTTCGTCCTCCTCCAGCAACACAGTTCAAGGAGCAACCTTGTATACTCTTGATCATAGTCATCATGTGGAGACCCCACAGAGCAGGACTAGGGGTGTTATCTCCCCGGAGAGCCTCGGATCTGGGTACGTCTCGTGTGCGATCGAGCTCGTGCTCACTTCCATTTCAAGGGCCCGACGACGTCCTCTTGGCTCCACCCATGATAAGCCACCCCCTGGCATCTGACATGAGATTACCATGACACAACTCCTGCACACAAAGAACAAATACTTGCAACCCGACGTGTTAAAGGGGTTGTCAGTCCCTTTCGGGTAACGGCACCAAAAATTGGCACGTGGACAGGAGAAAGTTGTACTAGATTGATAGATGCAAATAAAAGCAAGCAAAATTCAGCGAGGTATTTTTGGGTTTTTGATAATATAGATCTAAAAATAAAAGTTGCAAATAAAAAAAAGGCAAGTAGCAAAATAGATCTGAAAGTATATGATGATAAAATAGACCCGGGGGCCGTAGATTTCACTAGTGGCTTCTCTCGAGAAAAATAGCATACGGTGGGTAAACAAATTACTGTTGGGCAATTGATAGAACTTCAAATAATCATGACGATATCCAGGCAATGATCATTATATAGGCATCACGTCCAAGATTAGTAGACCGACTCCTGCCTGCATCTACTAATATTACTCCACACATCAACCGCTATCCAGCATGCATCTAGTGTATTAAGTTCATGGAAAAACGGAGTAATGCAATAAGAACGATGACATGATGTAGACACGATCTATTTATGTAGAAATAGACCCCATCTTGTTATCCTTAATGGCAATGATACATACGTGTCGGTTCTCCTTCTGTCACTGGGATCAACCACCGTAAGATCGAACCCATTACAAAGCACATCTTCCCATGGCAAGAAAAATCGATCTAGTTGGCCTAACTAAACCAAAGATTCGAAGAAGAAATATGAGGCTATAAGTAATCATGCATATAAGAGATCAAAAGACTCAAATAACTTTCATGGATAAAAACATAGATCTGATCATAAACTAAAAGTTCATCGGATCCCAACAAACACACCACAAAAAGAGTTACATCAAATAGATCTCCAAGAGACAATTGTATTGAGAATCAAAAGAGAGAGAGGAAGCCATCTAGCTACTAACTACGGACCCGTAGGTCTACAATGAACTACTCACGCATCATCGGAGAGGCACCAATGAGGATGATGAACCCCTCCGTGATGGTGTCTAGATTGGATCTTTGGTTTCTGGAACTTGCGGCGGCTGAAACTGATTTTTGTCGACTCCCCTAGGGTTTCTGGAATATTGGGATATTTATAGAGCAAAGAGGTGGTGCGGGAGGCGGCCGAGGTGGGCACAACCCACCTGGGCGCGCCTAGGGGTTGTGCTCCCCACGGAGTCCCCCTCAGGTACTTTCTTGGCCCATCATGTGTCGTTTGGGCCAGAAAAACTCACCAAAAAGTTTCGCTGCGTTTGGACTCCGTTTGGTATTGATTTCCTGCGAAGTAAAAAACAAGCAAAAAACAACAACTGGCACTGGGCACTATGTCAACAGGTTAGTCCCAAAAATGATATAAAGTTGCTATAAAATGATTGTAAAACATCCAAAAATGATAATATAACAGCATGGAACAATCAAAAATTATAGATACGTTGGAGACGTATCGGGGGATTGATATCCCCCCGATAACTATTGTGTGAATAGCATGGTAACTTACACATTGTAGACCTAAAAACTTAGAGCAACTCAAATAGGGAGACCCATTTCGTCAGCCGCCGTCCGTTTGGGTCGGTGTGGACACAAAAGGTGGCCCAACGCGCCGACCCAAACGGACGCGCGTCCGCTTTTCGTCCGCGGGCGACCCATTCCTGGCCCATTTTTCAGCCGGATTTGCGTCGGCGCGAACACACGACGGACACGCGCGTGCTCGCCTTCTCCTCCCCAGGGCCCGCTGGTCGGTGGCACATTGGCCTCCCCCATCCAACAGCAACCCTCGCCCGCCTCCTTCGTCGCCGTCGCCGCCGCCCATTTTTGCCGGCGACTCTGCCAGCTGCCGGCGCCTCCACATCCGCCTAGCAACGCCGCCCACTCCCATGTCGCCCGCCACCGCCGTCTTGCCGCCAGGGAGCCGACTGCTTCCCACCCCCGCGCCCCCCACCACACAGCCGCCCCCCGACCAAGAAGCCGCCTCGCCGCCCCGGCCAGATCCTCACCGGGACGCTCGTCAGACGCCGGCCCACTCGTCGGACGCCGGCAGGGCAGCTAGCAGGTCCGTGCGCGCCGCGACTCCCTTCGCCGGCCGTCTCCTTCGTCGACGCTCGCAAGCTATTCGACAGTTTGCCAAGGTACAAAATGGACTCCGCCGATGAGTTCTTTTTTCACAATTTCCTTTGCGACTTCGACGATTCGTCGTCCGATGACGAGGAGGAGATATTGGTTGCCGTGTTGGTCCATCACCACCTCAACAGCCAGCGGTCGTTGTTCCGTGGCTCCATTCCGGGCCACCTTCCGGCGTTGAATCACAACCAAGAGAGCGGCATTTCCTTCTTTGGAAGGACTACTTTGATACAACAAACCCGTTGTTCAAACATCAAAAATTCCACCGTCGTTTCTGTATGAGTAGGCATCTTTTCAACCGTATTAGAGAGGGGGTGGTCGGCTATGATGACTATTTCGAGTGCAAAGAGGATGCCGTTGGCAAGATTGGTTTCTCCTCTTATCAGAAATGCATTGCCGCCATCCGAATGCTTGCATACGGAGTGCCCGGTGATCTCATTGACGAGTACGTTCGTATGAGCGAGTCTACATGTCTAGAGTCCCTGTATAAGTTCTGCAAGGCTGTTATTGCTATGTTTGGCCCTGAGTACTTGAGAGAGCCGACTGCTGAAGATACAGCTCATTTGTTGGCGATGAATGCCAGCAGGGGCTTCTCAGGGATGCTTGATAGCATAGGCTGCATGCACTGGGAGTGGAAGAACTGCCCTTCTGCTTGGCAAGGGCAGTATAAGGGCCATGTCAGGGCTTGCACTGTCATACTAGAGGCCGTGGCGTCTCAAGATCTTTGGATCTGGCACTCTTTCTTTGGCATGGCCGGCTCACACAATGATATCGACGTGCTTTAGCGCTCGCCGGTGTTTGCTAGGCTTGCCGAAGGCAACAGCCCACCGGTGAACTTCACTGTCAACGGCCACAACTACGGCAAAGGATACTACCTGGGTGAAGGTATCTATCCTCAGTGGACCACTATTGTCAAGACAATACCCAACCCTGTCAGAGAGAAGAGGAAAAGATTTGCCAAGAGCAATAGAGTGCTAGGAAGGATGTCGAGCGTGCCTTTGGTGTTTTGCAATCTCGATGGGGCATCGTTCGGTATCCTGCTAATACCTGGAGCACGCAGAAACTGTGGGAGGTGATGACTGCTTGTGTGATCATGCACAATATGATCGTAGAAGACGAGTGCCCGGAACGTCTGTACGATCAAGGCTTTAGTTTCAGGGTGAGAATGTTGTGCCTGAGCATGGAGGAGCGGCAACGGTTGAACAGCTCACCCAATTTCATCATGACATGTGTGATTGGGAAACTCATGTGCAACTACAAAATGATTTGGTTGAGCATATGTGGATTCATGTTGGCAACCGATAGATGTATCTTCTTTTATTCGTTTGCAAAAAGACATTTTTATTTTTATTCGGCTTGTAAAACTATGCTATTTTATTCGATTCAAACTATGTTATTTAACTATATGTTTAAATGCAAATTCGTATCAATGCAAAAATAGGGCGGCCAGCCGGCCACGCCCGCACATATGGTTCGGCGCGTGGCCGACCCATATCTAAAGCAGGGCAGACGTCGGGCGGGTGGCCGACCCAAACGGACAAAAAGCGGACGAAATCACCGTCCGTTTGGGTCGCCCCATTGGAGTTGCTCTTATGTGCCTCAGTCCTGATAACTTTGGCGATGGGGTTGTTTAAAAACATATCCTGATAACATTTGTGTAAATAGCTTGGTAATATAGGCATTATATATGTGATAACTCACGCACAAACACCGCGGTAACTTTAACCTGAGATGATAAGGAGGTTGGAGAAACCAGGTTTATGCCTCGATAATATCCGTGTAAGCAACATGGTAACATATGCAGCACATGCGTGATAAATTACGTAGCCCATTAGTGGTAACTTTTGATCTGAAAAAAGTCGTTGAACATACCAACATGCGATCTAGTTTCGAGGCTCTCGTCACGAGGGATTTTTTATGTGAAAATGGTTTTCTGATCGGACTGGCGGTTTGGACTACAAAACATTTGAAAGTTTTAAAATAGAGGAAAATCTAATATGACATCAGCTTTTTTGTCGTCTAATTCATTTGCACATGGGGAGAAGGTAGAAGGATCATTTTTATGCCCCGGCAATTTCAACATAAACAAGATGTAACTTAGTTATCACATACGTGATAACTTACTTAGTCTGGGCCCGGTAACTTTTGATCCGAAAAATAGTCGTCGAAACATATTAATATGGGATCTAGTCGAAGGTCTCGTCGCAACAAATCTTTTATGTGAAAATGGATTTTTAATATGACTGATGATTTAAGCTACAAAACATTTTAAAATATTGGAATAGGGGGAAATCTAGGATGACATCATCTAATTATTTTCTCTGGTTCATTTGCACCTCGGAAGAGGTTGGTTGACCATTTTTTGTCCCGGTAATTTTGATATAAACAAGATAGTAAATACGTGATAACTTACTTAGCCTGAGCCTGATAACTTTTGACCCGAAAAAAGAGGTCGTTGAAACATATTAATACGGGATCTTGTTTTGAAGATCTTCTCGCGATAAATCTTTTATATGAAAACGGTTTTCAATCGGAGCGACGGTTGGAGCTACAAAATATTTTAAATTTTTGCATTGGGAAGAATCTTTGATGATATCATCAATTTCGTTTTTTTCTGCATGTATATGATTAGTAGCTACTCCCTCCGTTCCTAAATACTTGTCTTTCTAGGCATTTCAAATGAATATCACATACGGATGTATGTAGACATATTTTAGAGTGTAGATTCACTCATTTTACTCCGTATGTAGTCACTTGTTGAAATGCCTAGAAAGACAAGTATTTAGGAACGGAGGGAGTACTAATTAACTGCCCAGAAAAAAAGAAATAAGATGAAGCTAATGTATGCATGCAAATTAAGAAAGGAGAAAACTGTGTCGGATCCGTTGGTTAACTTTCGACCGAGTGGAAGTTAGCAAAGTCCTAATTCAATATCAATCAGTACTTATGGTTTATGATGAGCTGATATACCCAGATGTGAATGCCAGAGGAGATGGCAGGGGCAGCACACGACGACGACGAAGCACTGCTCTGACGACCGACTGCGCCGCAAATCCGCCTCTTCGAAACCATCATATTGCAGATTTTATAGCAATATATAGGAGGAGATTCAGTGTTTCATCTAGGATTGTGCATAGTTTCCATGCTGTAGAACGGCAGGAATCAAGTTTTGACAGGGTTGCTGTCTTGCACGTTGACATTGGCTACAGCTTCTTCCGAGTTATGAAGAAATAGTTACAATCTTCAGAATGGTACCACCGCATTCGTGGCAAAGGAATCGAACTTCCACTTTCAGTCTGTTTGCCACTTATCACCTGTGCTGGAATAAAAAGGATCCCTGATATTCTGTTCTGTGTTAAGGAATTTCTTCTTTTACTGTGAAGACTGATGAAGGTAGCAGTAGTTTTCTTTTCGTCTCAGTGATTCATCATCTAATGTCAGATACGGGTATGAATATTATTATTATTGGTATTCCTGAAATGATATAAAACACGCTCCATATGAGTTATGAATGTCAGGTAGAATGGAAGTCTGAATTCAGCCTTGCACACTGACATTGATTGCGTGTTTCTTTTCACCAAAATAGACGGCACATTGGCTTTGGCTGTGTTGTTGTTGCCATGTTCTCTGGGATAAATTCTCCTAAATCCTAATATATCATCTGTACCTACCTGTGTGTATTCCTTTGCTCAGCTACAGTTATTGTACCATGAATACTGATGAAGGATCGACTGACAATACTGAAACACGAAGCACCATTTTGCCTGTGCATGGTATATGAAGCCATTGCCAGTTCCAGGGCAGCGGTCGTGTGCTCTTATGTTTATAGCTTTTTGTTTACCTTTCCTCATTCAGCTGTTCATTTCGATCGCATTGCTGAAGTAAATTTGTTGAATGCATGCTCATTCTTTCTTTCTGGTGAACGGTTCCCAACTCTTTTTTCTCGCTTTTTGAACAGCAGATGAAAAAACAGAGTTGATGTACAAGAAAAACCGAACGAAAAATCTCTGCATTGATGAGAGTTCTGCTAGCAGTCACCGACTTATGCATTGACACCTTCAAGTGTCGAAGGAGGTCCAACAGAAAAGTCTGACGATTGCGCCCCTTTCGAACATTTCATATGGCATACATGGGGACTCCTCCAAAGATGCCGCCATGGTATATTATTGTCGCAACCGTAGAGGCATGTGTCAACGAGCTTGTTGGAGGAAGAGGACGCTGGAGTGGAAGCGCAACGAGAAAGATTGTACTCCCCTTAGCAGCTTAGCTTGCCGGCCTCCTCCCTGTATCTGAGCAATGAACATGTTCGAAGCATTTATCTGAACGAAACTAGAGTAATAAGCGTGTAAGATTATGAACAATGATGGATGAGAAACAAGAAAACAGGGAAGAAAATTGGTAAAGGTAGTTACCAGCTTTCGGCGACTTGTGGAATGGAAGCAATGCAAGTGCAATGGCGTCGTCAGAGCAGGTAAAAGAGAAGTTGAGCAGGAACAAACAAAGGAGCCTGCAAAACTGAAGAATAAGCAGAAGAATGGGAGCCACCGATAACAGGGACAGAAAATAGCAAGACTGCAAGAGAAGGAGAGGGAGAGGGAGATAGAGATCGGAGGGGAGCCAGGGAAGAGGCAGTGCAGGGAGGGAGCAACAACAACTACTACAGAAGCTCCCATCTCTCACAACTCTCTCGCTCTTCTCATAAACCATACTAATCAGGTGATGCTGAGTGGAAGGAAGTGAGGTTTGTTGCTTGCCCCATCCCTTGCTCTGCTCCATCCCTGTCTCCTCTCCCCTCTCCACTCACAAAATCATCTCTCTCTAACACTTGTTCGTATGCTCACCACCTCACCTGATGCTGATTGCTGCCGACGCCCATGCCACCATCATCGCAGGAAAGATCTATATTTATATGCAGTGAAAGGTTGCTCCTCTTCACTGAAGTGGCAGTACACAAGTACAGGAGTAGTACTAGCAAGAAGCTGCCGCAGTGCAACTGGAGTCCACAAACGCTCACCTGTTCCGTTACTACTACCACTAGTAGTACAACAGCCCAAGATGTATGCGTACTGCACTCAGCACAGCAGCTCGCTACCCTTGTTGGTGGATTGCTGCAGTACGCGCACCTACCGCACGAACAAGCCACGTCGTACACTTTCTTTCTTCTTCAGTTGATATAGACCATACTCCTACCATGTCGTACAATAAATTATCATTCTTAGAACTTAAGTACTTCATCCATAGTTCAAAAAAGGAAAGAACTTAAGTACTTCATTTATCTCTGGAAAAACTTATCTGCGTATCTGGCCCCGGAGTAGTGTTACCGTCTCTGAGCATGTTTTGGCGCATCTGATTAGTTCATGCTTTTAGATATTTATTTATCACGCGTGCTTCCGTATCCAAGGTGGATAATTCGATAACTTGAAGTTTAAATATTGTAATTCATTTCCGGTGCTTATATATAGAATGAAAAGCAAAACAAGACACAGATTTTCCGCAAGTGTTGTTCTGCTCCTGGGTGCGTATGAACCTGGGAAGAACAGAAAATTGTGAAAAAATAGATTTTTTTTTGTGTGTGATAAACATCATCGAATGTCTTACCAACTAAATACAAAGTTTCATGAGGAAAAAACATTCATGCAGGCCTGAATAAAAAACCCAAAATCAATGTTCCAAAATACTTTCAAGAATTGCCCTTTTCATCCTCAAAAAAAAAAAGAATTGCCCTTTTCAGAACTTCGTTTTCGATTTCTTTTCCAGACCTCCACAAATGTTTTCTCATTACAATATTGGGTTTGTCTAGGACACATCTAGATGTGACATAGTTATGTCACATCTAACCTGATCTTCACTATGTTTGTGGTCTATTTTTTTTGTCCCAGCTTTTTTTTGTTCTTTTTTGTTGCCTTATTTGTGAGAGGTTAGATGTGACATCCTTAGAAAATATCTAGATGTGAATTAGACAAACTGTACAATATTTTGCATGTTGGTAAAACATTCAACAATGTTTGTCGCCAAGCAGATACTGTTCACTCGCGCGGGTGCTCGCATCCAGAAACTCCATGCCCCAGATCGTCTCACCCAAAAGAAAAGATGACGATAACAAAGTAGTAGCACGTACAATTTCATTTGCAGCACCGCAAGACTCAAAACCTTATGATCTATCCAATTTTATTTTCAGACGCCTGCAAAGGACTTCCACGGCAGTAGTAACTATCGTAGTTATCGTATGTGAACATTGCATACTCGGGACGGGAGAGCAGAGCAGCGCCGCGAATCGCCGCTTCTTCCTCCACAATTGGTTCCCGGCCATGGAAATAGTCCCTGAAAAGCTCAAGAATCTCGGGGATTCTCACGCTGCCGCCGACGAGGATGATCTCGTCGATGCCGTCCCACCGGCCGGGAGGGTGCCACCACCGCCACGTCACCAGCAGGTCCACCATGCTCATGGCTCTCGCCATCAGATCACCGTTGAGCTCCTCGAACTCGGCCCTCGTCAGCCGGCTCGAAGAAATCTGCGCCGTCCAAGATCGACTGGACCTTCACAAGCGTGGTATCCCAGTAGGTCAGTGCCTTCTTGGCCCTCTCGCACGCCGCTCTCAGCTCCCGGAGCGCGCCGTCGCCCCAGCGGAGGTCCCGGCGGTGCTTCTCCCTGATAAGCTTGACGAAGTGGTCCACGAGCCGGCCGGTTAAGTCGTCGCCGCCCAGGTGAACGTCGTGGCGCCCTTCAAGGAGACGAGCCGTGCCGTCCTAAAACTTGAACATGGTGGCGTGGGTCGTGCGGCCGCCCATGTGGAAGACGAGGATGACCTTGCCTTCGCGCGCCTTCTCGTGATGGCCGTGCGCCGCGGCCACCGCGACATGCTCGTCGACGTACCTCGCGGCGGAGAAGCCGCCCTCGAGCCGTGCGGCCGTTGCGAGAAGGTGCCTTTGGTAGTCCCTCGAGTGCCAGGGGACGGTGAGTAGAACGTTCCTGATCTGGCCCAGGTGCGCCTCCGCCATCCGCTTCAGCTTGGATACGAGAATTCCGGCGACTTCGTCGGCGGGGAAAACCTTGGCGCCGCCTTCCTCGCTCTGGATCTCGATAGCGCATCTTCCATCCGGGAACTCGACGAGCTTGTACGGCACTAGCTCCGTCTCTCTCTTCACCACATCCTCAAAAATCCTGCAAACCAGACAGATAACACTTGAATTAATACCGTCGACGTCGGCAGACGAGAGGAGGAAAGCAACCAAGGGAGACTGATACTTGGAGCCGAGGACGCGTTTGAAGCCGGAGACGGCCGTTCCGGGGCTGACGGCGGCGTGGTTCAAGGCGGCCTCGCCGAAGAGGGTGCCGTTGGGGGTGAAGGCGACCCAGGTGGGGATGCAGAGCTTGTACGAGAGGCCCGGATCCTGGAGCCCCCCGTAGCCGGCGATGCAGGCCTTGGTGTTGCCGATGTGGATGGCCGTCGTGTTGCCCGTCCGGAACGCCGCCGCGCCCGGTGCCGCCGCTGCAAGAACCAAATTAAGCAGCCTGCCAAACCAACTCGATTGAAAAGAAACATACTACTACGATTTAACTTGTAAGCACAAGAGATCTACCGATGAGCAGAAGAACGGCCAGAGGGACGAGACAACTAGCCATGGATTGATTGGAAGCTTTCACTCCGGTCCAGAGAGAGGAAAGAACTCGCCCACAGAGATGAGTACGTACGTACAGCCTCCCTCTGTGCCTCTGTGCCTCTGTTCGCTGTTCGCTAGGGGTGTTGTGCGGCACGGGACATGTCGCCGCACCGTCGATGGCCGTTGGATCTTGCAAGCAGCGGCTGGTGATGGCAGGGCCGATACATGTCACCCAGCAACATCGAGAGCTTTCCAAAACAAAATCGTCATTCCGAGGAAAGTCTGATTTTCCTTTTGGAAACCCCGGAAACCATGATTTTATTTAAGAAATAATAGAAAATTATGATATGCGTCTTCTATTATTAGGTGTGCCGTGTGACTAGGGTGTGATAATGTTCTTTTTTAGATATTTTATATTTTATATGTTATTTATTTATTTCCTACTTTTTAAATTTGCAAGTGATCTTTTTAGAAAAATAAAAGGCACGCTAGTAACCGAATGTGAAAATTTATAAAAAGAACCCCCACTAGTTGCATGTCTGTTGCGGCGTCTGTAGTTGCGCTCGGGGTGCACCTTGCGCCCATGTGCAACTGATAGGAATTTAAAATAAAGGTTGCATGAGTGTATTGATGTCGTGTCACGGTGAAAAAATAGAAAATAAAAATAATAAAAGTAAGAAAACCAAGTTGCGTGTGAGTTGGTGCACCTGTGGTTACGTGTGGGGTGTGACCCATGCAATTTACGCGAAGGAGCGAGCATGCAATTATAGTTGTACAATGGGTGGCCGGCGTGGTGCACTCGGATAGCAAGTGTGCACTACAAATACGCAAGGAAAGAATAAAATGAAAATAAATTAAAAAGACGACCCTAAATCTGTGGTTGGTATGTCGGGGTCGAACCCTTAGAGCAACTCTAGCAGACCCTGCAAAACGCCGGCCTGCAAAACGCGTTTGCAGTTCGTGCAAAACCGCTTTTACGGGCCGGCGAGGACTAGCATAGATGCAGACCCCCAAACGGACCCGTAAAAAAGTATATTCGCGAAATATGCTTTTTTTACGGGTCGGCTATTCGGGTTTTGTTCGGGCAACAGCGCAACGACCCGCAAACAGAAAAACTGCAAATCTGAAATTTGTCATAGGGTTTCACAAATAAGTTCAAATTCAAATGACATAAACAGTTTGCACGCGAATAAAAGCGAAGTTCATTACGCAAAAGAGGGCATGCAAAGGTATGCGCCCATGTCCGGCATCATCTTGGGGGTCGATCTTCACTCCACGCCATGGAGTCCATCTTGAAGTTCATCGGCGCCACCGTAGCCACCTCCGTCGCTTGTTGCAACTCCCGCAGCGAAATCATCCACATTGCCACCATATGGAGCAGAGAAAACATCATCGGAACTGGCAGACGGACCGGCCGAGGCGACCATTCTCCTCTTCAAGATCTCTCTCCTTGCCATATCATGCCATGTTTTGGTGACGTCGTCCATGTCATTGCGGTTCATTGACATGATCTTGTTCTCTTCGGCGAGCAACAATGACAACAATTTGTTTTCAGAGGCGCGTACTTTTCTCTCCTCAATGGCAGCTCTGGCGCAGCCCCTCTTCCTTGAGCATTTGCCATTTTTCTTGCTTCTCTTTTGCCTTCTTTTTGGCCAACTCTTTCTTGATCTCCAACGACCTCAACAACATTAACTCGTTTGATTGCACCATGGCATCAATCTTCTTCCTCAAGCTCGATGCTTCTTGCTCTCTCTTTATCTTCTCTCTAGTCTTCTTGTCGCCATCGGGCTTGTTCAAATTTCTTGGGCCATCATCATTCTCATCTTCATCCATGTTTGTAAGTGAGCCTCTCTTTGGTGGGGACTCTTTGTCGATCAACTTCCACTTGTCGCACTTTTGGAGCAACTCCCAACAATGCTCTAATTTGAAGAATCTGCCTTCCGAAGCTTCCATGTCCTTGTATCTATGTTGAGCAATCTTGTCCTACACAATGCGAACAAGGTGATGCAATCATTTTTCATGATACATTATGATGATGCACAACTTGAACAAAGGCAAAGCAAACTCACATAGTCGGATTCCACGGTGCCACTTGGAGGTGCATTGCGTACTTGCTCCAAGGAAGTTGTCCAACGGCTGCACATAGGCTTGATGTTCTCCCAACGACCTTGAAGCGACCGAAATGTGCGTGGAGTCTTGTTGGGGTAGTTTTTCATAATGCGGAAGTATTGATCTTCGATCCTTTGCCAATATCTCTTGGCGGTTTGATTAGTACCCGTGCATGCATCAAGAGACACCGCACTCCATGCTTTGATCAAAGCTTGATCTTCCAAGATAGTGTAGTTCTTCGATCTTTGGCTTTTCCCAGCTTTTGCTTGTGAATTCTCAAACGCTTCAGCTTCGATCTCCGCCAACTCGTCCGCACATCCATGATCGTCCACGCCGCCCTCCGTTTCATTGTAGTCGAAAGGTTCAAAAGGAGCTTGATCAATGTCAACCGCGTTCGTGTCCAACAAGTTCACGAACTCGGTTGTTGCATTGTTCAAACCACCGCTATAGCGAACGATAACAAGTCACGAGCTATCGAAAACAATGGCGAAAATGAAAGAGAATCACCAAAGTCCGAAGAGATATACCTTCCGGCCATTTCGTCGAACACCTCGCTCGCGGGGGGAGCGGCACCGTTGAACGGCATCGCCGGAGCACCTCCTTGCAGGGGGATGGAGTGAGAGGTTGAAGAAGATGGCTTCCTTGAAGTCGGAACCTTCCTCCGCTTTGCGCCCGCGGCCTTGCCGGCCTTCTGCGCCGCCGGCCGGGATCGCACAGCGGCATTGGCGCTCGGAGCGCGGGCCATCGCGGCGGGGGCAGCCGGATTCCCGCCCTGCACAAGCACGTTGCCCTGCCGCTTGCGGGCAGGCGCGGGGTGTGCTTGGGCGACGCCGGCGGGACCAACATGGCCGGCGACGAGATCCGTCCGAGGGGAAGGGGCATGCGCAACCTCGACGGTGACGGGGGACAGCATGGGGTCGTCCATGGCGGCGAGGGACGGCCGGGGAGGAGCAGCCGGAGCTTTCGGAGGGGGGGCAATGGTGGCGGAGGGTGCGGGGAGCGGGAAAGGGCGCGCGAAAATGTCCCTCCCGCCAAATCTCACGCCGGATGGGGGTTGAGCTCGGGTCGGCCTCCCAGCCCGTGAAGATAGAGGTTGGGGGAGAAGATAGAGGTCTGGTCGTGCAGAATTTTTGACCCCGACCCGCAATTTGACGGTTATTTTGCGGGCCGGGGCGTTTTGCCGGGTCTGCTAGAGTTGCTCTTACATAGCTCCCTCTCTCTCACCAACCTGAAGGTAAACGAACGAGAGGACACATGTGTTGTTGTTTCAGGTGACGGACGCCGAGCTGCATGTACAGCCTTTTTCTCCAAGAGCTCAAACTCTCATTCAAACGCACACTCGTGGCTGCGGCTTTGTAGTCCCACAGCAGCGCAGCGCCCAAGTTTCCGTGCGCACGTAACGCATGAACGCCCTCCGCTGCTAGCGAGCGAACCGCCCGGCCATGCGCACGACGCGGCCAGCTCCATCGGTCGTTGCTAACAGCCTGACTACTACCACTACGCGCGCGCGCACACGCTGCTGCCACGAGCACACACACAGTACATACGTATGCGCACACACACGCACACTTACGACCTGACCTTACGCCAGTCTGCACCGCGCCGGACTCGACTTGGCACACGCACGCCGGTCGCCATCGTGTTTGGGTCACGGCTTATTCCCAACATGGTAAACAAGATGTGAGCGCTGAGCATTGAACCTGGGACCGGCAGAACTGCAACTCGTAATCAAACAAAGAAAACCGATGCATGCTTGACCTTGCGTTTATTGGAGCGTTGGAGCGGCTCTTCAATGTGGAGCCCGGAACGCTCGTGCTCGTAGTAATTCTTTTCAGCAGTTCGTCGGTCGAGGTTGATTAAACATGAGATGATCGACCGCCCGCGCGGGTGGGTGTATATAAACCGGTCGCGTCGTCTGTCTACCACAGTTCAGTTCAATTCCAGGCGTCGATCGAAGATGGCTCGTGTCGTGCTGGTCGCCGCGCTCGCCCTCTGCGCCGCCGCCGCCCTGGCGCACGCCGGCCGCGTCGTCCAGGAGAAGGAGCGGGAGTCCGGCGGCTTCGAGGCGTCGTCGTGGCTGCAGCCGCCGGCCGAGGCTCCGTCGCCGTACGCCGGTGGCGTTGAACTGAGAGGCCGCGGCCGCCCCGGAGGATACCGCGACGTCGTCGTCGACGTGCTGTGGTTCGTGTTCAAGTGGGCCAAGGACGCCTACGCCGCCGCCGGCAGGCGCACGGTCCAATGAAAATGAAGCCGGCCGGCGTACGTCCTCGCTGCATCGGTCGTCCTCTCCGGTAGCCTGGTCCATCTGTGCCTTACGGAGGAGAAAATAATAACGGTGCACGCTTGTGCTGGCCTCCTTGACTGATTGTTCCCTTCGACAATACAGCACCCTCTCGTTCTCATTTCCAGCTCTTTTATCCTCCCGGCGTCGTTGTCACTTGTCAATGACGATCAACAGTGCTGTTTTTCCAAGTTTCACTTCGCTAATGTTATGTTCCATGCCACTTTGTTCATGTTTTTTTTAAAACTAGATGACCCGATGGCGCAAGGGGCGAGAGTAAGGCATCTATTGTGAAAGTGAACATAAATATATTTAGGGGCAGATTGGTACACAGAATATTTACAATGCTATTAGAAAGAAAGGAATAAGCATTGATGGAACGTGTACAGGATCCATTGGGAAATCTTAGTATGATCTTGTAAGTGCTGGAGATATGATCACAGGGAATGTTTGATGGAAACATTTATGTGAAAGCATGCATAATAGAAACAGATAACATCATTCGAAACTTACATAATAAACTGCATGAGTAGGACATAATTATACAGGTCCAGTGTCGTCTAATTCTTGTACAACAAAACATTTGCTGAGCAAACAAAACAAATAAGACATGGTAGCGATAATATGGAGAGCCATCATTGAGACTTGAGGCATAGACAGAGGGCAAAACTCCTTGAACACGTGCACGTATGCTCACATTTGAGCAACATTAGTCCTGTCTACGCACCCTGGATGTTGGGGATGATATAGCAGTTAGACGTTTACATTCAAGACACATCAACAGGCGATATCGAAGTATGCAATATCAGATAAAAAAAGCTCACTGAAAGACATTGGTTATATATGTATGGAACAGTAGATAAGGGAACAAACGCCAAGTTAGTACGCTACATTTTGATGTTTTTTGCCGATGCTTTACGTTGTCAAAGAAATGCTCTAATAATTTTCTAGACGAAGTATGGGTGGATGAGGATGATCACTATTGGAAAGTAAGAAACAGATAATCTTCTGTAAAGAGAGATGTAGATGTTGTAAAGAGAGTGCTAATGACAAGCAGGGTATGCTCGAATTCTAAAAGAAAGTGCATATGTTAATAGTGCAGGACCGGGATTTGTACACCAACTTATAAGGATAAGCACAGAACGTATGTAAGGCGAGCAAGGTCTAGGCAGTGCATTTGAAAATGCTACACAGGAAATGATTCTAGAAGTTGTCTTACATGTGATCCGTGCATTTAGTCTTTAAAGAGTAAAGCTCTGCGGGCAACAGGCTGAGATTTTGTTTCTTTGCTGGAGCTGTGATCTGTGTCATTGGGAGAGCAATAGACATGATTAATGTATATAATTGCATGAGTCTAAAGAGCAGGAGGGAAGGCATGTTACCTGGTTGATGTTTGTTTGTTTGGCGGCAGCGAACTGGGAGTGTCGTTGAGGCCATCCTACAAGTCAATGAGCAATTGTATGTAAAATGGTATGTGGTATTGGAGGAATGCAAGTGGAGAGCAAAGCAAAGCAATGATTACCTCTAATGCATTCACACATTTAGCTGTTGGAGTGCTATTATCATTACTCTCTGAACGAGGCCTCTTCTTTGTCGTAGTCAAGGAGCTGAGCTGTTTTTGAAATGACTCCACACGATCATGTAGCTCTGATGACCAGAACTCCTCAGCTTTGAGTTGTCTCTGGCAATTATTGAGATCCGCTGAGTTGTAATCATCTATCGTAATTATGCCCGTTGTCAACAGATAGGACAAAGCAGCAGAACATGTTGATTCAATAGCGTCCCTGGCAAAT
This sequence comes from Triticum aestivum, assembly GCF_018294505.1. Classification (NCBI taxonomy): domain Eukaryota; kingdom Viridiplantae; phylum Streptophyta; class Magnoliopsida; order Poales; family Poaceae; genus Triticum; species Triticum aestivum. The sequence continues at coordinate 576,057,478 of NC_057814.1, read as the reverse complement.
TGAGTTGATTCCCCAAAGAACACCTGTTGGGTTGGCAAGATGCTTTTGCTGTGGGGCTGTAGATCGATTTTCACTGATGCCATTACTGTGCCGTCGTCATCATCAGTAAGCTCAAATGCATGAATGGTAGCGCGGATCCGCTTGATAGCCTGTTCAAGCATATACTTTCTGCTAATGGTAACAGAGATGGCAGAGAGCTGCATTCAATAGGAAGACAAAAGAGTTTATCAAGTCAACTGGATATGATAGCACGGAGAATGTTGAAGCATATGCATGGCCTAGCCGTAACCTGTGTAAGCCCCTTGACTATGAAATCATCATCGTCCATTGAGCTGGCAATGTCCGCAGGACCGGGCTAAATAAAACTTGAGTGACATGGGAATAAAGCACAGGTTAAAACTATTTAAGGGCAATCATAGGGACCTATGTAAGGAAAGTAACAGAAGTATGATAGTAAAGGCAGAATGCTCACGTAAATTTGAAAGTATAGAAACGCAATGCAACACACGATTCAAATACAACAGCGTGCAGCAAAACAAACACACAAAGCACGAAGCTTTGGTAGCATATGCTGCATAACCGAGAGTAGCATGGTTCGATAGGATATGGTTCGATACGGTAGATTACATTATCAGGTGCACACTTACATACAGACCATCACAACCAAATAGATAGATTCGGACGCACTGATTGTACCATGGTTCGATAGGACACACACGACATAGGGCTATAGATAATTATATTAGTAGGAAACAACGTCTGGCTCTGACGATGATGATGGCGATCTGATGGTCCTTATGAGATTAGAAGCGATCTTCAGGCAGGGCACGGAAGTCATCAGAGCAGCACCCTTTGTTGTCAAAGATCTCCTAATCATAAAATGAGGTCCTTAATTCTGGGTGTGACGGTGGATTTCCATCACTTTGGGTTGACAGACCTCCATCTTCATCTGTTGGTTGTTCCTGACCATAAGGATAAACGCCAGTCTCTTGAAGGTTAACCATTGCCTCATCGGTGTACTGCTGAAGATATTCGCCGTTGGCCTCTACATTGAGAAGAACATTGTTAAGCTCCAGGTCATATGGAGCAGATCCTGGACTCATCCTGCTGCTGACCAAATGCTTAAGATTGTTGACGACGCTCTGTTCTATGTCCAGGGATCCATCCCATCCTTTGCTCAGGAGTTTGTTTTTTGCCAATGCTCTCTTTTAGCTTCTGTCTCAGACATGCATTGTCCCTCTTCATTGCCTTGAGCTGCTCATACAACAGTGCATTTGTTTTTTCCACAGCCTTCAGTTGATCATAACTGTAGTCTTCTGGAACCACGCCCTCATAAGCATCCATGTACTTAATTGCTGCAGCAGCTACATAATCCAGAGCTTCCTCAAGATCTTGGTGCTCCGAGGTAGAAAGGGAAACCTTGACAGGTGAACCCTTGAGCCTGATCTTGATTGGATAGAAGGTAACGGTGACTTGCAGACGGCTATCATCTTTTGGGCTTGCTGAGTAGGTGGCCCCTGGCAGGCCAACCTTCTCTAACATAGCATCAAGCAGGATCTTAGACGAAATTGGAACACAAGCCATTGTCTGGACCTGCCGCAAGCGAGAGTGAATGTCACTATCACAAAGAGCTGGCTTGAAGTATAGTATCAGCCTCAAGTCTGTATGGGTTGGAAGGGGAAGAAAACATGATAGGTGACAAGTGGGTTCTACAGTTTGGATTTTGTGATGAGAAGACTAACTGCAGGTGGATCAGGATGTCTACTATCATTTTCCTGTAATATATAATTCACAGCTTATAGGAAGGTTGTGGAATTGAAGTAAATTATTAGGTAGATCCATCGCTCTCATCTATTTTGTTTACCTTGGACAGAAAGGATATTAAGACTGACCACACTAAAACACCACCACGTCTTAGGTAGTCAGACACAATACTAAGGATAAAAAAATCAAAAGCACTGGCATAAGGGGTTTCAGCCACGTTATGTACTGGTGCCTCAAAGGCAGCTTAACAGTAAATTAGACCAGAACGGAATAAATATAGACCTGAGGAAGACGATTGTGACCGGTGGTAGAAGAACTGCTAGGCGGGTCGGCAGAAAAAAGCGTGGATCTAAAAGAAGCATGAGAACTCGGATTAGAGCATCCAATTTGCAGTAAGAGAAGGGAACATATCAGAGTAGTAAAATACAATGGCGGCGAAGGGAATACCATGGGGAAGAGTCAGTCGGCGGTGGTCTTCGTAGCTTCCATGGCAAGCTTCTGATGGCTGTCGCTGAGGGTTAGATCTGAGAGTGCTATGAGAGAGAATGGGGAGGAGAGGAATGGATAAGATGCAGAGAAGGAGAGGATAAGCGCGCCTCGTCCACTGTGGGCCTCGGCGGTGAGATTCACCGCACGCACCATCGCACCGAGAGGTTTCAACGAGTAGACACAGGACAGGTGTGTGTCCTGTTGCGTGAAAGATTTACCGAAGGGGACAATTGTTCCTAGTGTCACCTCCACTCTCCGCGACTGGGCTGTAGGCAGGCTGTATTTGGGCCGCACATAGCTACATGTTCATTAGGCCTGAATAGAATAGAATACTTGTTTTGTCGACTCAGGAACAGCAGAATTCCTAGCTGAAGCTCTGCATTGTTCCTATTCCACCAGGCCTGATGCAATTTGATGGTGCAATGGCAATGTGAATACTTTGGACCTAGTCACACCGGCAGATTGGATTAATTTTTCTTTTGTGGATCTTTTCTTGTAAGATGTGAACAATTTCTTTTAGAAAGCACGATTGCTTTCGATACAGAAGACACGAGTCATACAACATCAGGAGAAAGTCAAAGAATGAATGATATTGAAACATTAAGTTTAACTGGTGATTCGTAATCCTGATTAGGATCCGAGTTCTTATCGATATTCAAACATACACAAAGAACATATATCAGGCAGTGGTACCACTAATAGTGCCACTCTATATTTGGAGAAAGGAAGCAGGTTAACTACTTAGTATTAGAGTACGGTGCTACACGTAGCAGTACCATCTAAAAAGGACATACATATTATTGGACCGATGGAACGAACTTGCAGCTACAAGGTGGCCATCAGAATATTGGAGATTAGGCACGCATCAGGCTGTTGTTAGCACACACACACGGTCGCTGATCACTGTCGTTTTCCGCAGTTTTCCGGTAAGCCTGAGTAATAACATCTGGGGTTACATAGGTTATAATATCGCTGGTAGTTGTACAAAAGCAATGTCGGGCATTGTTGGAAACCACAGGCAAGGTTCATTTAAACATAGGGGCTAAATAGATGTTCTTAATACGACAGGTTACGCATGTAGAAGACACGCGTTGCTGCAGATGGCCCATCTAGAGGACATGGACGACAAGAGCCAGGCGGTGCTCTGCGGTAATCTTGAAACGAAATGCGCAGATATGTCCTTCATGGATGTTTGCACAGCGGCGGAACTCTGACCAGTTTGTGGTTATTGTGGCTCTTTTGTTTGTTCCCAGCATGATACGACAATTGCTGTGCAGAGTGCTGTTTGCGAGCTTGACCTTGAGCGTGTCATCATCTGGATTGATGTGCTCTTGTAGCTTTTCTTTGGTGTAGTAGACCTGGAAATACTGGTATACGAGAGGAATTAACTGAGTAGATTGCAGAGTGTCGTTAAATATAAACAGTGAGAACAGTTATCAGTAAATATTGGCATGAATCAAAAGAAGAGTGCAGAGTATGGTGCATTCCTTCCTATGTGGAGTATAAGATATAAATTGCTTGTTTCTGTATGCATGTCATTTTAGAGATATATCATACTATATGAATATACAACAAGTTGATGAGAATTGTTATGCTGGTGCTAATAGCAGGGTATTGAGCTTTTGTACTAATTCCTTTGTTGTATCTTTGTTTTGTTATGTGTCAGTGCTGATGTTAGACATTCTGAGTTCTTGTTGCATGCTAGAGAACAACTACAATCTTGTGGTGATTCTATTGATTTTTGGTTCTACAAATGTGGCATATGGACCAATGGAAGCAAAGATATTTTGGATGTAATAATTATATTGGTTGCTCCAAATGGTTTAACAGTGGAAGCGTCACGCCTTAAGTACCCGTGGAAGTGTAATATGTAATTATTATCCGACAATGACATCTTGTCTGTACATTCACATCCTCTGAATGCCACAATCGGATTAATAAGATACATAAATAAGCCGTGAGGCTACCTCAATATAAATGATAAAGTCAATTTGGTGAATCAAAAGTGTACTGCAGGTTGTGCCTCTGACGATTAGGCAGGTAAGTAGTTTGGTTGTTAGACAGAAGCGAAAATTATTATTACTAATTGAATACAATAATATAACAACAACAAGACCCCATGATGATTAAATGGAACACACAGACGCTAGAAGCCTTGAGTACAGCAAGGCTAAGTTAGGAGGGGGATGTGTCTGGGCACGAGAGACACTAACAGATGAGTCTGTGCCGGACGAGTGTGTACAGGCAAGAATTCTTTCTAAATAAGCTGCATAACGAACAGCTGATGCAGCAACAGCAACCGCAGCATTCCCGCAATTCCTATAGACAACAACACACTCATAGTTGTAATCTCTAACTACAAAGCCATACAACCCCTGGAAAAATTTGAGTGCTTGAAGGGCAGCCTGCTCGTAGGCATTTGCAGAGCCGAGGCATGCAGGGCTCCAAAAAAATTTCTCCGTGCCATCACCACAACACCATCCCCAGGGACCTCAACCTCTACCCCAGCAAGGACATGCCCATCCCCATCAACCTCACACAGATAGAGAGGAGGAGGAAGCTCATAGTGTGCAGCCACAGTTTCAAGGATCGGCACAACAAATGGTAGTACAGGAGGCATTCTGAGCAGGTGAAGAAATAATAAAACTGTAAGCACAAAAGAACGTTTAAGAACAATCAAGAAAAGCAGACAGAAAAAACAATCAACAGAAGTAACAACACAGAAAGACACGGAAGAACACAACGCACATAAGACACATGATTAGAACCAAGTTAGAGGCTGAATTTTAAATGAGTACAGCAACAGAAAGAGCAGGGAAGGAGACTATGAAACCTTGGCCAGATGAAAGGCGGCACGTGAGCCGTGAGGTGAACCGGAGGATGGCAGAACCTTCGTCAAACGGGAGCAAGGAGAACCAACTGGACAGTGAAGTGTCAACAAAGGAGACCTACACATGTAAATGCAAATGAATTTGGATATTTAAACATCTTTGTTGTACAGAAACAAATATAAAGATGAACAAATAGTAAGTAAGTGAGGTAAAACACGGCAAACCCCAGATCAAGCAAACATGAAAAAGGAAGGCATACAAAGCTCAGACGCAGAGTACACACATGGCAGGCAAAAATTTAGTTGACAAAGACAAAATACAGTCAAACAAGCAGGAGCATTAGAGTAGTTGCAGAAGAGCATTAAAGAACAAACAACAAAATCCAATCAAAGAAGCAGGAGCATTAGAGTAGTTGCAGAAGAGCATTAAAGAACAAATAGCCCAGAATTTAAGACTGAAGAAAACCTAGGTGTGACAGATCCCATCGCCATGCAATCACATTCCATGCAATCACATTTTAACCACATTTTTACTACTTGTACAAACATTTTTACTACCTGTACAAAAATCCCCAATTAGCAAACGAAAGATTCGCACCATATTTTTACTACCTGTACAAACATGCATTGCCAAAGTTGAAACATAAGTAAAGCAAAAGTATCCCTAGACCAAGGCAAGAAGGCAAACAAAACCGTCGTAAACCCTAAACCAACCAACATAGTCCCTGGAACGAGCACACTGGATAGAAACCGCAGCAAACAAAGGAAATGAGCACCTGAAAATCAAAGCAAAAGCAGTCTCAACAAGAAGCTAAATTAAACTAATCAACCCTTAGAAGCACCACACAGCAGATCCAAACATGGCACACAACCATTTATATCTCGGACAACACATGAGATTCTTAGGCCGACATAAATCCAATCATGCATTTCATCAAGCACATAGCAAGCAAAGGAGCAAGTAGGACCTCACCTTACAGAGAAGGAACAACCAGCCGCACAAGCACAGCACAGCAAAGCAGTCGAAGAAGCCCTACAAGAGATAAAGAAGCAGACGAAAGAAGCAAGAAGAAGTCAGCCAGGAGTAAGCAAGAATCGAACAAGAATCAACTGAAAAAAGGAAGGAGCTTACCCTTCCTAACCAAATGCCACAACAGCAGCACGAGGAGACATGCTGAAACAAGGCGACGACGGGGCAAGCGACCGACGAACAATGGGACGGGGATCGATTCTTAGCGACAGCGAACGGCGACCCAGATGAGAAAGAGGAGGCGCAGGCGGAGAGAGAACGAGGAGGCGTAGGCGGGGGAGGGAGTGAACCGGGAATCGAGGCAGTAGGTATAAGAACAGGGCAGATGAGGAGAGCACGCCCCCGAGCAGGCGCTGTAACTCCTAGACTAACCGACGAAGGAACACAACCCGACTGATGAGTGGGACCAAAACCGTGAACGGGCCACCTGCAGCGGCACGGAGAGAGTAAACGACACGTAGCAACACGAAACAGGCGCAGCAGCTTTTTACACAGCGGACCGAAGTGAGGCAGTGACGGCAGCAAGCGAGAACAGAACCCCCACGCACCCAAGAGACCGACAATGGGCCCGACGCAGCTGAAGCGGAACGGACGCAGGCGGGTGCAAGCGCGAACGGTAAAAAAATCGAACCACCCCACGATGGACAGGGCTGCCACTGCTGCCAACCCACGATCGACGCTGAACCTCATTCCAGACGGACACAGACACACAAACACGGTGCGACTGCAAGACATGCCCGCGCGCAAGACTGGCCCAGCCGTCATCCACTCTAGCGCCAGAACGAGACGTACAGGAAAACGGACGCCCCGATTCTTACCAGCGCGATGAAAAAACACTGTCGCTGGACAGCGAGGCAGAACGTGCCGGCTGGATTGATCCGAAGCTGCGATGCCGCTCGGTAGGCGGGTTGCATAGCTAGATTTATATGTTCAATAATAACATGTCTTCACGATGATGTGCGTCCTCTGTATCCTTTTTCTTTTAGGTGAAATTAGGGTATTTTATTTTTTATTCAACATTCAACAAGTTTGGGTTTGGGATACAAATTAAGGACAATATAACTGCATCTAAACCGAGCTTTCACAGTGATTTGAGTTTTCGGCCGTCCGTTTTTTCGATCTGGGACTTCCTGGCCGTCCGATTTCGTGGCTGTAGCAATCTATTCCGCAGTCTGTGTTAACTGGACCCGGCTGTCCTGTCGGCTGCTGCTCCACGGGCCGAAACCGACGCCTGTGGTGCATTGGGCCTTGGGCGAGCCGGCAGCCCACTGGAAGGAGGGAGAGCGACCGCGTCGGCTTTACTCGCGAGCCCAACCGAAAAGCTAGCAAACCCTAATCGAAGGAGGGGAAAGGGAGCGCATCGATTCGGAATCAAGCAGCCATCCATCGAAGACCGCCGGGGTGCGTCCGTCCACAGGGATGGGATCGAGTCCAGTCGATCCCAGCGACCGAAGGAGCGGGATCCAGGTGAAGACGAGTCCATCCGGTCGATCCCAGTGACCGGCGGAACAGGATCCGGGTCAAGCCGATCTAATCCAGCGCGTGGCAGAGGTGTGAGGTGCGGGCAAGGGAGAGACGCCTCGTGTACTGGTAACTTCTCTCCTCTCCTTCAATCTCGCATTCATGGCATTGTTCTGCTGGAAACTTCTCTGCTCACCTTCAAGCTCGCGATTATGGCCTATTATCATTCATTCATTCATTCATGCCTATTATCATTCCTTCATTTGCTTAATGCCTGGTAAAGTCGCAAACCTCGCAGGTTCTATATAATGCTTCCCTCCCTGGCTGCCTATGCACATCTTACTCCAGCAGCAACATCTTCGGCGACATGCTCAGGTATGCTACTTGCAAATTGCATCAATGTCCTCGTGTCATCTCAAAAAAAGATACTCATATCCTCTCCTAAAAAAAATATGTCCAGGTGATGTTCATGCTACGTGTTGACAATTGATTTGGGCAGATTCTGCAGCTTCCTATTGTCCATTGTTGTGCTCAGTCGTTCATCATCTCAAATGGCTCTTGGACAGGTAATTACTCCTTTCAGCTTTTGCTATCAAATTTAATACTACGCTGCAAATCCTTTCCTCTGGGATATCGAACAGGTGCGTTAGAAAAGTAGTATTACAATGCACAAAAAACGTAACCATTCCATCGTAGAAGGAGCCGAAGCCTCAACTTCTTCTGCCTGTACTAACAAACGAGCAAAGTCCAATTCTGTGGACCACTTTTCCCTAAGTACCCTACGTCATTCAAATGAAAATTGTTTCGCCCGCATTAAATTCAGAAGACAGAAGAAATTAGTACAATCAGGGCCATTGCGTGATGGCAATGGCCATGTAAAATTGCCTTTTAGTGAGGAGTATTCAGACACCCTTAATATATTTTTTTTTCAGTTCACCTATGAATGGATGATTCATTCTTCCAGCAAGCAATTGAATTGTTCAGATTTTGTCTCATTCCAAAAACTGTACATATAGGTGTTTCATGCTTGTTGTGGTCGATTGATGTGGGCAGTTCATGGAGACTGTACTCGCAATTTTCTACTTCGGCAGCTCACGATCATCTATGGCTTCTGCACAGGTAACTCATCTTTGTGGAAATATAACCAATTCTGATTTACTCCCTTCCCGATAAGAAGAAGTAAGAGAATTCAGTGAGTTGGTTTTCAGGCCAATTTGCATCTATCAGAAGATCTGAAGGCATCCCTCGGCGTCTCACTGCGCTTTCACGTGTAGCTCTTGTATGATATCCCTAGAAGGCATTGAACGCATCTTGACATCGTCTTTCTTGATGAACATGCCTAGTAAAAACTTATTAATATAACGTCCTTGTGTTTTATACTGATCTTCTATCGAAACAATATGTATAGAGAGGTAAGTGTGATGAATGCAAAAAATATTCAGGGAAAACTCAAGGAGGGCAATGTTTTCCTCATCAACGAGTCCTTTGTGAAAGTAGCAAAGAACATGTATAAGGCTGTGGAAGCAAGTTCCATGAAAATAACTCCATGGTCGAAGGTTTAGGCGCAGCGTTATGTCCCTATCAATTATCCTGATTATGCATGTTCACTGACCAATTTTATACCTCTACCCTCTATGGTTGGAAAGACAGATAGGCAAGGAAAATCTACTTTAGTGCACGCACAATTATTCCTTTGTTCCCTCCACTCTGCTGCTTTATTATCTTTCTGGTCCATTATCATGCTCATGTTTCAATGTGCAGTTGTCGGACTAGTTTTGGTGATTTCAGATCTCTTTTAAGGTTTGACTGCCTGCTCGAGCCCAGGATTCTGACAAAAGTAACCTCCAGATAACAGATACCGAGTACGCTTTCTCATCTAAATTACGAGACCATCTATTATCTTCTAACTTTCATAAGAGTCACAAGACTATCTATTATCCTCTGAACTCTCACTATAATAGCTGAATCGCATGTACTTAGTGTATATAATCATGTCTCAGATTACCGACTATATAGTCATTATCCTCTGAACTCTCACTATATTAGCTGAATCGCATGTAACTTAGTGTATATAATCATGTCTCAGATTACCGACTACAGAGTCATTATCATAATTGTCGGCGACAAGTTATAACTAAAAGTAACTATATTTGTGATCTTTGAACTTCCAGTGTCTGTTTGCACCAACAGAATTGAGATTATGTTGATCTCTCGTGCACATGGTCATGTACTTAGTACACCAGTATAGTCCTCTCTCAAATTATAAAGTACTTTATTTCTTCACTGCACCAACATATCTCAAAAATTTATGGGCAAAAAACGCCACTGCCAGCCAGCCAACAGACACCGGAAGATCCAAATTGCACTTGTCAATAATGCTTCCAGTAGCACAAACAAGAAAAAGGCAAAAAGGTAAATAACCACATTATACTAAACTCCCTGTTCAAGATTCTATTTTTTAACGTACATATATATTAACACCTATCTTCATGATTTACAGTCCTGCAACTGACACAATCAAGACCTCTTCTTCAAAAAAGAAACTTCATCTCCCTGAGCAAAGATTGGCTCATCTACTTTGGGAGCTATTAAATAAATGGAGATGTTATGATTGTGACCACCCTTTTTGGATGTTTTACTTATGTCGTCTGCCTGCGACAACTATCACCGGGTTACGTGATAAGACTTTGTGTTTGCCAATTCCCGCTTATCTGTACTGTGTTTCCAGAGAACCATTGCTCCTGTCTGAACTGAATTATCCAAGACTTGCATCTCTACAATCACCCTTATTTATCCTCTAAAGTGATGTTTCTGTTCTTTGCTACATTATGATCCCGTGTCTCTATTTCTATTACTGTGGTAAATCTGGATAGTTGCCCTATTATCATCCTCTTTCTGTTTTTTACCGGTGAGCAGCAGCTACATCTTTTATCATAAAGGTCTCTTGTATTATACTTTTGCACTGTGCGCATCCTGCGTTTTCCTCTTCTCTATTTTCCTGTTTGACATGCTACAAAAATAATACCACCAAATAGTATTAATGGGAATTCTTTCTTGAATTTATGACAAGCTCATGTGGATAGTTATATAGGTGTATATTTCACATATATTATCCCATTCAGATTGATATTTTCCTACTCAGACTCATTTTACATAAAGAATGTCATGTTGAAGTGACTTCAGTAGTTGGCTGTAAAGATGAATGCTGGGTATATATGAAGCTCACTTGGTGCGTGGTACATATTAAGTTTTTTTCTTCTACTTAGATGAATGCTGGAATGTAATTCACTATGTGCGCACCCCTCAATGATTTTTTTTGCGGAAACTCACTGACTTATTTCGGTTGTACCAAAATTTGCAATGCCTTCTTTTGGTTATAGGAAATTCTGTAAAACTGTACCATACAACCTTCCAAATAGACGGGCGTGGCAACGCGTGCCTTCAATGATCTAGTGATATCTTGTAACGACCCTAGCCACAAATAACGTCCAGTTGCAAGAGTGATAATCGTGTAGGCTAAGTCCGCATATCACCTGCGACCAGTCCGATGCTCGGCGATGCTCTTGATTGCCGGTGCATGACGGGTTGCTGCAAGTCGGGAGATTGCAGCGAGCGATGCCTGTGCTCCATATCCACATGTGCCAAACTCGAGCGAGCCGTGGCAAGGGGAGATGTGACGGCGACTGTCGAGGCTGGAAACGACGAGCCGGTGGGGCGGTAGGCTGGCGGCAATGCGTCGAGTGCTGGGCAGCTCCGCTGGGAGCAGAACGAGGAGTAGATGCTCCACGGAATGAGAAACTTGAGGTGTTTTTGGTACGGTTGTGGAGGGGATGATGAAACAATCCAACGATCCAGACTCATTCGATTGTGCGGCTGGTGTAGTGACCAAACGGCGCGACCCGCCAGTCGACGGATGGGCACTGGCCAAAGCCTAATGAGACATTTTGAAACAAGACAAATTCTGAAAATAAACAAACGAGTAGCATGAATTTCAAATCAACCATGGACGATGGATCCATGCATGGGTAGAATTGCTTTTCTCTATGGATACAAACATTACTGCGTATATTGTATACAGTGTTTATCGAATCGGAAATGTGTGATACTTGTCATCGACAAAGGAAAAGTACTTTAGTTTATGATGGCCTAGGCTTAGGCTATTCGCTAACTCGGCCACTCCTGTTAGCATTAGCCAACGATGAAGCTATGAAATAATGCAAAGAAAAAAAACATCAGATTGATACCGCTGTAGCGGTGTGGCTACTCCACGGTGTTGCCAGCGGCCATGGCCTTGTTGAATCCCTTATGCGTCGCCATGGTCACAAACCCGAAACCTCGCGACCGCCCACGCTTGTCATACACGACTTTTGCTTGGGCCACCTTCCCGTGCTTGCTGAACATGTCTCGCATGCCGTTCGGGTTCCTCGCCGGCCCCGAGTCATCGACGCAGGAAAGACAGGTATCTGAGGATCGGGTAGGAACCACATGCACCTCGCGTCTTGCCATCCGGGCGGCAGCGTCTCCACCAACGAAGCGACACCGTCCTTGAAGCTGTACACGTACACACTGCATGGCTCTAGAAGACCGGAACGTCCGTCGTGGCCTGCCATGTTGTCGATGACAAAGTAGGCGGTGCCACCGCTCAACTCCCCGCCGAACCACACGGCATCCACAAGGAAGCTGCCCGGGAAACCCAAGAAGAGGACAGCGTCATGGAAGTCTAATTCGTCATCGCGCACCCACTCCACCACCCGCTCCTCCTCCCCCTCGCCGCCGTTCCGCAGACACAGCTGGTGCAGCGACACCGACAGGCCGATGCTGCTGTCCTCTTGAAGAACGCTGGCCAGGAGCAGGTCGCCTCCAGACTCAAAGAGGTAGCTGCACCGGCGTACCTTGTCGGGCTCATCCGGCAGCGCCGCTTGCACTTCATTGGTGATTACTGTGGTATAGAGGCTTGGAGAGATTTGATCCCAGCACGGCCAGAGGATGTGGCAGCTGGCCAAGCCCATGCACACTATGTAGCCGTAGTAATACGCGGCCGCGCAGCAGCGGTCACACGCAACCATTTGCCGTGGTCTGGGCGCCGGAAGGATGCCCGGAATCTGCTGCGTGGGTTACCCTCCTCTGGCCGGAAGTCATATAAAAGGACGGCGCCGTCATCGGAGAAGACGCGATGCCACTTGCGGTCCAGACGCTCGCGGGGGGAGGGCAGGGATTGGGCGGTCAGAGGGTTGACGAGTTGGTGCTGAGCTAGCAACCACGCGGCCGTGCCGTTGGTAAGGTCGACCCTCGTGTCCCGGACGCAGACGCCGGGCGCGCTGTAGCTTGTCGCTGGTCCTCTGAGTATGTATTTTATACTGCACGTGTATTGAAGTTATGGCTCATCTTCTAGTCTTGTATAGTTAAGGTAGATGTCTTTCTTTGTATTATATATGCGTGCACCAGTACCCCAAATCAATACATCGTATTGCAAACTATCTGTCTACATGGTATCATCCTCTCCGGTCTAACCCTAGGGTCAGCCGCCGTCACCGCCGCGCCTCCCTGCGCCGCCGCCGCTGCCGCCGCCGCACCCCACCTCCTCGCTTCCGCACCCCGCGCGCCTCGTGCCGCTTCTCCGCTAGCCAGCCGCGTTGACCGCCTAGCTAGCTAGCTAGACGATCGCATAGCTTGCTCTGCCTTTTTTCATCACGCGCCGCCGCCCTAGCTAGCTAGCTAGACGATCGCATAGCTTGCTCTACCTTTTTCCATCACGCGCCGCTGCTTCGCCAGCCGCCGCACCATCTCCCGCTGCAGCCGCGTCCCGCCGCTGCTGCTACCCCCTCTCCCAACCCTAACCCTAGCCGCTACACCGCACGTCGCCGCCATGTCATGGGCCTCCTCCCCCGGCTCCTCCACCACCCACTCGTCCAACCCGTTCGCTGGTCCCGAGCCCTCCGCCGCCGCCATTCGTGACCTCAATATTGAGACCCAGGTCCCCATCCGTCTCGACAGCTCCAGCACGTGTGGAAGACCTACTTCAACCTCGTCTTCTGCGAGTACTATCTCACCGAGCATATTGACGGTTCTGTGGACAGCGCGTACATGCGCGGCAACCCGGAGTGGTCCGCCATCGAGGCCACGATCATCCGTTGGTTCTCTCAGACGGTCTCGAAGGACATCTTCCACACAGTCCTCGCCGAGGACGACGACGCCTGCACCGTGTGGGCGAAGATCAACACGCTCTTCATCGACAAGAAACTCCAGCGCCTTGTTTTCTTGCAGCAGGAGTTCTTCGGCTGTCACCAGGACAACTCCACCATCGACGAGTACTGCATGAGGCTCAAGATGCTCGCCGACGAGCTTCGCGACATCGGCGCTAAGGTCTCTGACGACCTCATGCTGAGCACCCTCACCGCCGGACTTAATGAGGACTTCGGCAACGCGGCGTCCAACCTCACCCTGCTGCCGCAACCCACCTTCCAGCACGTCGTCGCGTACCTCAAACTTGAGGAGCATCGGATGACGAAGCTGAAGCAACGGGTCCAGCACACCGCTATCGCCGCCATTACCACCCGCAGCGGCCCTGCTCCTTCGTCCGCCCCCCGCCAGTCCGTGCCGCCAACACCCGCTGCCGCCCGCTCCGCCCGCGCCCCCAGCGCCTCCCCAGCAGCCGCAGCAGGCGCAGGGCGCAGGGGGGCGCCCCACTTCCAGCAGCCGCCTCCACCGTGGGCCGCCGGGCAGAACCCGTGGACGGGCGTCGTCCATGCCTATCACATGCCCGTCCCGCGGGCTCCTGCATCGGGTCTCCTTGGCTCCCGTCCAGTGGGCCACCAGGCGTTCGTCGCCGCCCCCTACCAGCCCTACGATGCCCCGCTCGCGCCGCCACCCCTCGGTGGTTATGGCGCGCCCGCCCAGGCGCCGCCCTATGGAGGCCAGCTGCCGCTGCCGGCACCTGCACCATGGGACCCTGCCCTCCTGGCCGCCCTGCACTCGGCGCCGTCGCCGAGCAACTATGGCGGTGGAGGCGACTAGTACATGGACTCGGGTGCTACTGCGCACATGACAGCCCATCCCGGTAATCTTTCCTCCTCCACTCCAGTTCACACTCCCACTCGCATCATCGTTGGCAACGGTTCCTCTTTACCTATCACCCATGTCGGTAGTACTAGTTTTCCTTCCAGTTCCACACCTATCACTATATGTAACGTTCTTGTTTCACCTGACTTAGTCACTAGGTTCATCTCTGTTCGTCGTCTTACTCGTGAGAATCCTCTTACTGTTGAATTTGACGGTGTTGGTTTTTCTGTGAAGGACGCCCGTACCCGGATGGTGCTTCACCGATGTGATAGCCCTGACGAGCTTTATCCCGTGCACGCCGGCGCCTCCACTTCCACACCCGTCGCTCTCTCCGCTGGCTTCGACCTTTGGCATGCTCGCTTGGGCCACCCCAACCCCGCTGTTCTGCCTCAGATCCTTAGGAGTTTTTCTTTTTCCTGTAATAAGCTCGACGAGCATACTTGTGAGGCTTGTCGTTTGGCCAAGCACGTGCGTCTTCCCTTTAGTGCATCTACTTCAGTTTCCACTTTTCCGTTTCAGTTGATTTATAGTGATGTTTGGACGTCTCCCGTTGCGAGTAACACGGGCTATCTATACTATTTGGTGATTTTAGATGATTATTCTCATTATGTGTGGACTTTTCCTCTTCGTCGTAAATCCGATGCTTTAGCCACACTCACCGCCTTTTATTCCTATGTCACCACTCAGTTCGGTCGCCCCATACATTCACTCCAAACTGATAACGGAAAAGAGTTTGACAATGTCGCTCTTCGCTCACTTCTCGCCTCTCATGGCACCACCTTCCGTCTGACTTGCCCCTACACTTCCCAGCAGAACGGCCGCGCCGAGCGCATTCTCCGCAGTCTTAATGACTGCGTTTGCACGTTGCTCTTTCATGCTAACGTACCCGCTCGGTTCTGGCCCGATGCTCTCGCCACCGCCTCTCTCTTAGTCAACATTCGTCTGTGTCGTCCCCGGTGGAACTACGCCCCTCATCACCTCCTTTTCGGTACACCAACGTCCTATGATGGTCTTCACATCTTTGGGTGTCTCTGTTATCCTAGCACCGCGTCCACCACGCCACACAAGCTTGCACCCCGCTCCGTCCCATGCATCTTCCTTGGCTACCCTCCAAACACCAAAGGTTACCGGTGCTATGATCCTGTCACTCATCGTGTGTACACCTCGAGGCACGTGTCCTTCGTCGAGACGGTATTCCCTTTTTTTCAGGTTCCTCCAGCTGCGACTCCTTCGGCTCTGGCCCCCGCGCCCCCTACCTGGTGCGATGCGCGGTGGCACCCCCCGGCAGCCCACCCCCCGGCCCGGCGCCTTCTGTCGCCCCCTCCCGGGTTCTCGACTCCCTCACCCGAGGTTGAGTCCGACCGGGCCCCCGGATCCCCGGCTCCCTCACCCGAGGTCGAGCCAGCAGGCACCCCACCCGCCACCCCGGCCGGCGCCACCACTCCTGCGACGGGCTCGACCTCGACCTCGTCCGCCGCCTCCTCCGCGGCTGGCTCGGCTGGCGTCGTCGCGGCACCTGACGCCGCGGGCCCCGCCCCTGACGCCGCAGCCCCCGCCGCCGCTGTGGACCCCGCTGCCGCGGCACCCGCCTCCCTCGCCGGCCCGGTCACCCGTGCCCGTGCAGGAGTGCATCGGCCGAGCACGCTCTACTCCTCCGACGAGTATGCGTGCGCTGCCTCGACATCGACGCCATCACCCATCCCCACCTCCGCTCGTGCCGCCCTTCAGGACCCCCATTGGCTGGCTGCGATGCAGGAGGAGTCCGACGCCCTACAGCGCAACCGCACGTGGCAGCTTGTTCCGCGACCCCTCCGTGCCAATATCATCTCTGGCAAGTGGGTGTTTCGCCACAAGACTCGCCCGGACGGTTCTCTCGAACGCTACAAGGCTCGATGGGTGGTTCGCGGTTTTCGGCAGCGCGCGGGCGTGAACTTCACCGACACCTTCGCCCCGGTTGTGAAACCGGGCATGATCCGCGCCGTCCTTCAGATGGCCGTCTCACGCGCCTGGCATGTGCATCAGTTGGACATTTCCAACGCCTTCTTGCACGGTCATCTCGCCGAGCAGGTGTTCTGTGAGCAGCCTAGTGGTTTCGTCGACCCCGAGCACCCCGACTTCGTGTGCTTGCTCTCCCGCTCTCTTTACGGGTTGAAGCAGGCGCCTCAGGCTTGGTACCAGCGTATTGCAGCCTTCCTGCAGTCTCTGGGCTTTCGGTCCACTCGCTCCGATGCCTCACTCTTTGTCTATCATCAGGGAGCTGACACTGCATATCTGCTGCTCTATGTCGACGACATCATCCTCACGGCGTCCGACCCCGATCTCCTTCAGCGGCTGACTGCTCGTCTTCGTGATGAGTTCGCCCTCAAGGACTTGGGGCCCCTGCACTACTTTCTCGGCATCGAGGTGATCCGCCGGGCTGACGGTTTCTTTCTGCATCAGCAGAAGTCTGCCCACGAGCTCCTTGAGCATGCCGGTATGCTTAACTGCAAGCCGGCGCCCACCCCCGTCGACACGAAGGTGAAGGTCTCTGCTCTGGAGGGGTCTCTCGCGTCCGATGGAGCGTTTTATCGCTCTATCATCGATGTTTTGCTGTACTTGACGCTGACTCGCCGGCCTGCAGTATGTTGTTCAGCAGGTGTGCCTCCATATGCACGCCCCGCGTGACTCTCACTGGTTTCTGGTGAAGCGTATTATCCATTACATATGCGGCACCATGTCCTTGGGACTCACCCTGACGGCCTCCGCCTCCACCGACCTTGTGGCCTACTCGGATGCCGACTGGGCTGGCTGCCCCGACATGTGACGCTCTATGTCAGGCTACTGCGTCTACCTTGGGCCCTCGTTGATCTCCTGATCATCGAAGCGGCAGCCCACGGTCTCCCGCTCCAGCCGAGGCAGAGTATCGCACCGTGGCTAATGCCGTGGCCGAATGCTCTTGGATACATCAGCTGCTCTAGGAGTTGCTTTGTGATGTTCACAAGGCCACTCTTGTCTATTGCAATAACGTCAGCGCGGTCTACCTCTCCGCCAACCCGGTGCACCATCGATGGACGAAGCATATTGAGCTCGATATTCACTTCGTGCGCGAGCAGGTTGCCCTTGGACGTGTTCGGGTTCTCCACGTGCCGACGACGCAACAGTTTGCTGATGTGATGACTAAGGGATTGCCTACTCCCGTCTTCGAGGAGTTTCGGTCCAGTCTCTGTGTCTCCGGCGACGCTTCGACTGCGGGGGGTATTGAGTATGTATTTTGTACTGCACATGTATTGGAGTTGTGGCCCACTTCCTAGTCTTGTATAGTTGAGGTAAAGGCCTTCCCTTGTATTATATATACGTGCACCAGCACCCCAAATCAATACATCATATTGCAAACTATCTGTCTACACTCTGTGGCGGAGTCGGCGGCGGCGGAGGGCAGGAGGCCCCTTTTATTTTCAGGGGTATTGCACCATGGACTGCAGACGTCGTAGAAGCGGACGGCGGCGTGGAGATGGCCGGAGATGTCGCCCACTGGCCGACCGAAGCAGCGGAGGGCGATGTTGGTGACGCCATGGTGGGTGCTCAATCGGTCGAGGTTGACGTGTCGATTGTATGAGTGCGTGGAACGCACCCGGCAATGTCCATGAAGGAGAAGAAAACCTTTGGCATCCGATCTGAGTTAAACAACTTATTCTGTTGTACGAGCGTGCGTGGGCTTGTGTTTGTAACAGACCGGCTTCTTGTAGATCAGGGAATATCTCCCGTGATCTCCCGCTCTGTAATCTCTCCTTTTCCTTCTTTCTTTTCGTATAAACATCGATTACAACAGACACAATACACACACACACTCACCCCAATAAATACATGCTCATGCAGCGCCTAATGAAGACTGGATCAGAGCTCCCAAGGCCTTACCCGGAGCAACAACATCCGCATCATCAGAGATCAATGAAAGTTGCCCAGCGGATACTGCCAATATAGCATAGAGAAAAGTTGATGGAAAAGATTTGGGAAGTGAGGGTAAGTAAAATGCGTGATATAATCTCAACCGACTGGGAACTGTACCTTCAAAAATTATCCTTTCATTGATTATTGTAAGCATCACAATAGCTTGTGTTTTCTGGAGATACTGGAGAAGTAATTCATATGAATACTGCAATGGGACACGAGGTAGAAACTGTAATTTTCTAGGAAAAACAACATCGCAGCAAACAAAAAAGGTGAGATCATGATGTATCATGCAACGAGTTGCCAATTAAACTAAGAATCACCACTTGGAATATGCTTCGCCAGCAACATCTGTGAAAAATTGATCTATATGTGGTTTGTGCCCCATATTTGACACTAGCATTCAGTATGTATTATACTATCATGAGGATGTATCATCTACTCTTATTTCCAACGAGTTGCCCATTAGGATTTAGGAAAAAAAAAGTAAGAACAGACCTAGATTGTGTTTGTTTCCCTTGGTCTTAACAACACTTACAAACTTAGTGGTGGAAAAAGGTACGCGAGAATAGACCATCTCAACTTCTAAAGCTACTGACACAACAACGCATATGCATTCAGCGGAGCATTTTATCTATGCGTGTTCATTCAACTCACAAAAGGTGACTTAACCATACCATCGTAGTTGCAACAAAGAGATGGAATGCAAATATAGAAGAACTTGTTGCAGTACTACCTCACATAATTTGATTCTGAATTTATTTTGCCTTAAAGATCGGGCCAGATCCATTTCCTGGAAATTATAGAATGCAGAACAATAAGTGCATGTTTTGTGACTCCCGATAACATAAGACCAAATAGACAAATGCAAATCTCCATTCACACTTGAAAATGGATCTAAGAGAGCTAAATGATGGACCTCCAAATGCAAAGGAGAAAGAGCGCCTTCCAGCTTTTGGAGATCCCTTGAATGCATCATTTCATGATCTTTCCGAAATTTAAGGAAAAATGACCGAGCTGCAGGATTCATATGTGGTGATATCAATGACAGAAATGCTCCAAATAAACTAAGTGGATGCATAAAATGCAAACAAAGTTTATCCAATAATGTACACAAACTACAAATGCCTTCCTTGCCCACAAAAAAAATTACCTTCTAGTGTATGTCCCTCTGACACTAGATCCATGAAGCAATGGATAAACACTGGATAAAGTACGCGGAGTAATTCATGCTACAATTAAAAAAATAACTCAGAGGCATGAAATATATAGCTGAATACAGGATGAAAAGGCCATTCCATGAAATGGGTACATCAAATTAGACCAAGAAGTCCATCCACCACAAGCAAATATCCCATTTCCAGTGAGTACAATCATGTAACAATTACTTCCTCTGTCCCAAATTATAAGACCTTTTTTGGTACTTCCTCTGTCCCAAATTATAAGACGTTTTTGGTAGGCTATTTAGCCTACCAAAAAAGGTCTTATAATTTGGGACGGAGGTAGTATGTGATTATGCTTACGTGAATGGTTTTTTTTCTTTCTAGAAGGAGCTCTGCAGTGTGAACACATGTCATAAAACACAAAGACCGTTTTTAACAAGAGAAACACGAAGATAACTCATGAGCAGCATGTTAGATTAAGGAACAGTGTGGATATAGCAGCTTCATGCCTCAAAATATCTGTGAATGCTGCAAAGCGAAGTGCATTCAAATGTACTAGAGCTGTAAACGTGAAGCACAATCCCCAGCTAATGAAACACACCTTGTATTGATCGAGAGAACTGTATGCCCATGTTCTTAATTTATTATAGCCATCATGGTATCTTGCTGGATCATTATCTGACCTGTCAACAAAGAGGAACATACAACGTTACATGACTGTAAATTTTTAGATTAACATGGATTTAGAGCACATTTGGTTCATGTTTGACATAATACTCTAGATTAGCCCCCCTCAAGTGTGTTCAAGGCTCCTCCCAAATCTTGTTTAAGGTTTGCCATTGCTCAAGTGAAAGTATCAATTTCATACACTCGACTCGACCAAGCTAAGCTAATTCAGAACACGGAGAGCTTAAACCTAGTGGAAACAGCTCAACCCGAGTCAGGTGAGTCAATCCTGGCCGTATACGAGCCAGACGGCCACGGAACCACCAATTCGGCACCATTCTACTAACAAATGCACGAAAACGAGGGGATTCGCGGCGGCGAGCGTGCCTGGAGAGCGAGACGTCGGAGAGGGAGGTGGTGGAGTGGCGGTTGCGCTCCTCCTGCAGCGCAAGCTCGGCGAGGCGGAAGCCCTTGCGGTGCAGGTACTGCTGCACCTTCCTCCCCATCTCCTCGTCCTCCATCGCTGGCTCGCCGGGGAGGAGGCGCCCTAGGGTTTAGGAGCGGGCCGGGTCCGCCGGAGGGCGGGAGGGGAAGACTCGGGCCTGTTTGGTGCTGCCCCCGCCCCGCTAAATCCTCAGATTCCGTTCGCCTCGATAGCTCGGCGGCTATGGAGGGCCACCTTGCCGGAGGGGGAGACGAGGCGCCCGCGCTGAGGAGGCCGACGGAGACGGAGGACGAGGACGCCGGGAGGGGCGGCAGCGCCGATAGCCTCACCGCCCGGAAAGAGTGCACGAGCAGCCGGCGTGGGGCACCCAACTGATTCGCGGAAATTCCCAACTGACGCCTCCATGCACATGCACGGTCATCGCCGATGAAAGGGATGCATGTATTGTTCCATTCGTGAGCATCTGCCTCGTGGTGGACACGATGCGCCCGAGTCTTTGCCTGCTGCTGAAGCAAGCTATCCGAGGACCGTACCTGAAGCGAGGGGTTCAGGTTCAGCAGATCCATCACCCTGGCTGCTGCTGCGGCCAAAACGTCCGCCAGCGGATCCTCATACGCTACTTCCAATAAACGTTAACCAGGTCAGGTTGCGGAATTCTGTATTGCAATTTGCAGGGGGGTGGGGATCCAACTAAAGCTTTCGTGCTACAGCCTCTGTTCGCCATGGCCGAAGAAGATTGCGGAACATGCTTGGGGATGTGATCAGTATTGAATTATTGATGTGGATGGGAAAGGGTATGCGTTTGGAGAATGCTTATGGGCTAGAATCTAATGGCCTGAAGGCCTGGGCCCACCTGGCAGTGACCCGGCCGGGTCAAAATGCAGCGGCGCGCGCCGGTGACCTCCAGAGACGACAACGTCTCACCGGAGCTCGCCGGGTTTCTCCTACGGGCGGCCAAATCGAGCATGGATCGACTGTTCAAAGGCGCACGACGAGGCACATCGTATGGCATCCTGGTGGTTCAGCAGAAAATAGTACGAGGCCTTACTATGGTCACTTTGGCTATGTATGTAGAAATGATTTTGTTTTTAATGAAAACAATTCTTCTCCGTTGCACGTTATTTTTTGTTGTACACACTGGCTTTGTATTACATGGTCTATGATACACCAGTCGGAGTACCAACCACTGTTAAAGATGGTGTGAATATGGTTGGAGCGAGTGACCAGGGTGATTTTTATCCAACATAGATGGTAACATAATCTTTGCCTTCTTCAACATAGGCATGGTGTCGGTCTATTACGACTTTTCAGTTACCAATATTCTTAGTCGCTTGATGCTATATTTTAAGTTTACCGTTTGTTGAGAAAATCTGCTCAATAATACTGATTTTCTTGAGTGGCATGCGCTGATATTATATTTTGTGTGTGTGTTTTGACCTGTACTTTCAGAAAGTGGCAGTGGCGCAGCACTATCGGTTGGTGTCACTCATCAGCATAGCACAACTGCTAGGGGACCGTTGGATGAAGAAGTTACATTCTTGAAAATAAACCGAGAGACATAAATCAGGTGTGGCAATCGTCTGTACTCTGCAGTCTTTACCAAGGTTATTATC
This sequence comes from Triticum aestivum, assembly GCF_018294505.1. Classification (NCBI taxonomy): domain Eukaryota; kingdom Viridiplantae; phylum Streptophyta; class Magnoliopsida; order Poales; family Poaceae; genus Triticum; species Triticum aestivum. The sequence goes on along the minus strand of NC_057814.1, from coordinate 576,035,031 downwards.
TCTGTTTGTCTTTCACATGCGAACTACGTATTTGTCATGACATAGTTTGGTTACTTCGGTTACATAACACGGTTAGCGAGCTTGCGAATAACTAAGAGTGCTGATCTTTAATTGAGACCATGTGAAGCAATTGCTACATTAGATGAAATTAGAATATGCTAGTAATGTCTTGTTGCTGCTGCAGTTTACATGAATCTGTGCATTGATCCTGCACTATAACCCAATATGTTTCTGGAGATTGGGATTAGAAGAAAGCCTATGGCGATTAGTAAACAAAGAAGCCCTTAGTAGGATGGCGGCTTGGTGCCCGAGACGTTTCTCATGGGCAATCGGGCCATTCACTCATACCATGCATCGTTGACGATCCTTCGTAAATACTGTTCCCTCCAATACATATTAGTTACCGCTCAAACGGATGCATCTACACGTATTTGAGCGACAACTAATATTGATCGGAGGGAGTATGAATCTTTGAAATCCATATTAACAGCATGGTAGAATGCAATTGAGAAATATTTATACGCATATGAAAATATACTCGGCACAAAGAAGAACACTGAATTTACAACATCATTTTTTATTTTGCTTACAAGCTTGAATAGAATACAAGCATACATAGCCTCCACATATAGAGGACATAACATGACAATACACATGACAGCTAATCCACACATAGGAAAGTGAATGAAAGTACAAATTTACGAGATCATAACAGAGAAATGTGTAGATCAGAGTACAATATTTTGGACATGATAAATGATCGACAATTCGACACATTACTGACTAGCACATAGCAGTCAGGTTTCGTCGTCGCTCTCAGCAGATCCGTCAATCGTGTTATTGATGCGAAGTATGCTGGCATGTTCTATCAGGATCCAAACAATGGTTATGAGCTCACCGCCACTGCCAAGCTGCTTGGCATGGGAATCCCTGCTACACCGTTTGGATGCAAAGATAAGCAAACGGACCCATGCGTCAAAGATGAGACTCAACAGTTCCCTCAACTTGTTAGGTTCTTCAGATGGTTCCTTTCTCGTGCTCCACTTAGGAGACCACAGCTTCGGCATCAACTTCTTAAGTCTTTCAGATGACTGCTTCCCCATCTTAACCTTTTTGAGAATTCCGGTAATTTCCGTATCTGTTTCCCTATGCAGAAGTAGCAGCACCTTGGCATACTGAATGCCATCCAAAAGAAAAAGACTTTCTCCGGAATGACTCTGGCTGCTGCTGCTGCTGCTTTCACCGGCCCCCTTATACTTCTCCAGAAGGAAACTTGCAAGACGATGCTTCTCTGTGACGTAACCGCCTTCAGGCCGTTCAGGGCAATGTTTCTTACAATCTTCAGATTCCCATATTTCACCCAGAATTCCCCTCGTGTGTTCATAGTGGCTACGAAGCAAAAGGCCTGGCAGCATGGTTGCGCGTACAACCCAGAGGAACATCATGTAATCTGACAGCGCCTTGATCACTTTCTTATATTTTGGCAATGGATCGTCCTTACCGATGTGCTGCAGGAGAATATCTGTTGCGATGTGCCAGGTCAGAATGACCTCAGACAATTCTGGATCGAATCCCAGATGTTCGTCTAATGCCCTGTCCCTTCTGATGTTAGCTCCCTCCTTCCTTTCTGTCATGAGTGTCTCCGGCACTGGCACCGGGTAGCAGTGGAGAATCCAGGGAAGATAATCGGCGGGGTAAACGGGGTTGTAGTAGGCGTCGAAGCAAGGGAAACCGGTGTAACCGGGGTTGTAGTAGGCGTCGGGGCAAAGGTAACCGGGGTTGTAGTAGGCGTCGGGGGCGGGGCAAGGGTAACCGGGGTTGGGGCAGGGGTAGCAGGGGTGTTGGTGGTGGCAGTGGAACTGTGGTGCCATGGGCGGGGGGGAGGCTGGTTGCTGCCCCAGGGGCTCCTTTTTCTTCTTACCCTTGTTTTTTCCAAACGGTGACTCCAGCTTTTGGAATATCCGTTTGAACAACTTGTCCCTTTCAGGTTCTAGAATGTTGAGGCCCCTCAAGTAACAATATCGGTATTCCTTCCAATTCTCATCGGATGCAAGCTTTTTCACCACCAGTTCGCCTAATTTCCATGAAGTTGAATTCTCATCGGCTTCCCCAGTACAGTCGCGCAACAAGTTGAACTGACCGATGATGCCTGACCACCTCCTGTGGCTACCTGTCGGCCTGATATGAGGCCGGGACAAGGAGAGCCGGGATGGATCCAGATACAGAATGAAGCGACATATCTTGTACACCTTGAGCATGAGAAGAGGCTTTGTATCTTTCACGGCTTCATATGCCCAGCTGGAGCCTAGTGCTGTGAGCAGCCATCTCATATCCAGGAGGAAGGTGGTAACCAGCAAGATGTAAGTCATGATGATATCAAACCTGGACTGGCCATCTCTACCGTGCAAGGAAAACAGCACGAATGCAGTGGTGGTGCCAATCGGTGAAATGGAACGGATGAAGTAGCCCATCCATGTGTGGACCATCGTTGCCTTGGTATACATGATATCATACATGAGAGAGAGCTCCATCTCCACCACCTTGCTCAAATTGTTCCATTCTCCAGCGGATATCCCCTTCCAGGAAGATTCATCGCCATTTGGTTTCACTTCTGTCAGCATGAACGACTTATCAGTGAAGGCACCCTTGGTGATATGGAGGAGGGAGTGTGCAGATTCCAGAGCTTTCTTATTATCCAACTCCCCATGTACACTTGGGTAGACAGTAACTGGCTGCTGGCCCTCGACCTCCTCAATTGTGCTCCGAATTCTGTCCATTCTGCCTTTCTGTAGCGCCCTGACTCTCTCCCAGTATTTCCACAACCCCAAGACAAGCATAACCAAGAACGCTGGTAGCAACGAAGTGTCGCCTCCAATATGTGCGTATGCCCCATAGATGGAGGCCACCACATCTAGGATGGCACCCGCCGCTTCACGATTTGAGAGCTCATTGTCCTGCAAATATAATGCGCAGATGTTGTCTCCACGACCGAGGTTTAGCAGCAGAAATGGGGCCCAGAACGCGATGAGCTTCTGGTGCTCGCTTGACGTGCTGTCGAAGAAGAGGTTGCTGAGGGCATATGTCGAGGCCTTCTCGGCCAGCGGGAACATCACACACAGAAAGAACCACCGCACACCGGTGGCTTTATGCCGACGTACCCCAGCACATAGGATGACGATAAGATGCGTGGAGAAGCTCAAAACGACCAAGGCCCGTGAAAGCCATGCACTCGTCAAGCCCAGGACCTCCTGATGAATCCATCCAGCCATCGATAAGCCTCTGCCCTGAAATAAAGATGACAGTGCTATCGTATCACATACGCAATCATCTTGGTTCTTTGTTTCATCTAGTCCAGACTCCAGAGAGTTAACGTAGTACAATGTACGTACCGGCGTGCAGGTCGATCGATGGGCCGATGAAATATTTGGAGGCCTTCCCAACTTCTGACTGAGATTTGAGACAGTGCAGATCGATGCATCCAGAGAGAAATGATTGGTCTGGTGAGACTGACTATTGTCTGCAGATGGCATAGGGGGCAGATACTTGTTCGAACAACTCTGTCCTACCGTAAAATATGTGTTTTGAGTAACCACTATGCTACTACAATACATGTGCAAGCATGTGATGCGCTCACCTCGTATTCATTTCAGTCAGGCGCAACTTGCGTATTTCAGTCTGACTCCACATTAGATTCTCCGAATGGAATATGCAACTCAAACAAAGACACTACTGGACACGGTATAGAGACGGTGACAAGCAGCATCATTTTTCAATTCCATACTCCGGCCTCCGAACAATAAGATTAGGCAATAAACAAACTGGCTAAAGATTATCATAGGCTCCTAGCTGGTGGAACGATGTGCATCTCGTACCTAACTAGACCAGAAACGCGCCCTGGCGCGCGGTGCCGGTTCAAACGGTGTGACTAAGCGCGTGTGCCAGCCGGGCAAGTTTAGCATGTTCAGTTGCATCTGATGAATCAGAAATATTATCCTGACTAAAAACAGTAGGAGTTGAGCACAAAGCAAAAGCATGTAGCTTGATTAACAGAAGCAGGGCATATAGTTCAGTGCTATAGAGCAACAAAAGCAGACAAAGCGTTAGTGAGATGAATATTGAGCAAGCAAACCACATACAGGGCTAACAGAGACTGCCATTTTTTCATACTAAGCATCATTTTGATGCAACATAACATTCGGGAGTAGGTATTAGTACAAAAGGCTTAGGCATCAAGCAGAAGCAGTTTTGATGAAACATAATATCCAGAGGTAGGCACTGCTCCAAAACGTGAACCCAGTTCATTGAGTGGTAGCATCAATAGCGCCGAAGCAAGTTGTTCTTGGCACTGGCTGGTCATCGCTGGCGAATGAACTGTGTAGAGAAGGTTTCATTGTTTATTAGTAGAAACCAACTTGCATAATGACCAATAGGAATACACTGTAATACGTACCGGTGCGAATATCTCATGCTCTCGTGCTTGAGCCTGTCTTTTGGCCGTGCATAGTTTTTTCTCCAAATGGCAGCTTCTGTCCTTCAGATTATTCACCACCACTTCAATATTCACAAGGGTTTAATTGGTGGTTTTGTCTATTATAACACGAGTAGGTGGAAAGCCATGTTCGATAACGTAGTGAAGCTGATCCGAGAAGGCACACATGTATCTGAGCGCAATTAAGCTGCCTTTAGAAAGTTTGCCTATCGCCTCAAACGCCTCGTCAAGTCTAAGTCTCAAATAACCATTGTCTTGCTGCATCCTTTTAAACCATGCATAGTTTAGATCCATCACGACAGTGTTTGTAGCGTTTTCCATGTACCTGATGGCTGCCACAGCTGCAGAATCTTCTGCCACTTCCTGATTGGCAGAGCAAACACCAGTAATTGTCATCTGCGGCGGATTGATTCCATTAATCTATGTAGAGGTGTAGAAGAGCACCGTGACAATGACTGTCCTGTGAGTATTGCCTTCCACGGTAAATGGTGTCAGGTATGTTAAGCTGCTCTAACAGTAGATTAAGCATCATTCTGGCTGGCACCCTTACAGTGGCTGGACCGATCTGTATCATCTTTGAATGAGTAAGACATAAATTAAGTGTTTGGATTGATCTACCTCACTATATGCTTTGGAATCAGAGTAGTACGCCCAGAATAAGAATATAGGCACACATATGCAGATACAGTGTAGGTTTTTTATAACAAAGACAGTTTGGAACTATCTTATCTAATTGTTTAATTTATTTTTTTGGATGAACATGATATCTGCAGAGAGTGAAGCTACCGGCAAAGAGGGCGGTGAAGTCTGACTAACCTGGATATCTGGATGGATTATTTTGTTTACCGATGATGTAGATCCAAGCGAGGCTCGGTCGTAGACCTCATTCTCATCCATAGTGGCCGGCAAATCGTCTCTAGAAGAAACGTGTTGACATTCAAAGATCGTAGGTGAGAAAACTGAAAATAAAGTGAAGCTCCAAAGATCATAGGTGAGGAAAACTGAAAAGGAAGTACCTTTCCCGGTGAAGTTCTTGTTGCCCGAAGCTTCGTGCTAGAAGGCGCCTTCTCTTGCGCCGCCAGGTTCTGTTTTACACATAGTAGAAGGGAACCAGAAATATTAGGTCAGCCTTGCTCGTCCTTTATAAGGCATTGAACAAAGAAACAGGCTTTTCATTGTGTCTATCTGGGCCTAGATGGTTGCCTCAGGTTGAAAACAAAAGAAACACACTCCAGGCCTTCATATCAATACAGAGAATCTGAGCCCCGGTGCATCAATTATGTGCGTTTGGTGTCATCTAAAATAGAAGGCTCAGTAGCATGGTCATGTATTTGGATTTCTGGAGACAAATTTATCAAGAATCTGCTACAGATTATACAAATAATAACAGGATTAATTAGGTGAAATGTCAGTAGGCGTTCGATGTTTGTTATGACATCTGCATTCCAACCGATTGCTGAGGACTATAGCTGTTAGCTTGCACAGAACAGAGGAATGCAACTGTGAAAGGTGACTCAGTTGTCATTCAAGCAATGATCAATCATCCCTCCAAGTAACGTAGCTAGTATAATAAAGCAGAAGGGTTTTTCTTTTCACAAAGGCTAGGAGGATCGTAGACTACAGAAGCATAGTAATCAAAGAAATCGTAGGACATATGTTTTTACATGACCAACACAGAAGTTGAAATTAAAGCATTGATTGCATCTTAGAAAATAACTTAGATAGCCAGCCTGATGCACCATTATCTTTGTTTTAGTCAGACCCAAAAGGAGGCATCAACTGCATCTTAGATAGTTACTTAGATAGCCAGCTTGATGCGGCATCACATTTTAGCCAAATTAGGGAGCTCACGTTTCTAGCCAAGTTAAGGAGATCACTGGGGCATGGTGCTGCACTGCTGCTCAAGTGGTCGCCAAGGTGCATAGTCGAAGAAAGGACACGACCAAGCACATCCCATGTCTAGCACCAAACCTGTGCAACATCAAACAGTCAGACTGAAGACTTAGAACTCGACTTGCTATCATTTGTTCGAGCTAAATTTCAGAGAAAAATAAACACATTACCAAGTAAATAACAGAGCACAAAAATTACATATATTAATCTTCCTTTCCAATCTACACCATCATCAATTCGTCATACAAGCATCCACCCGCCGCTCATCACCCAAACACTAACAATATCCATTTAGCCTGAGAAGTATATCGTATAGAAGAGCTCACACACAAATCTACCCTATAGACGGGCGGGCAGCACAGTTCGGTGTCTTCCAGAAAATGCACATGAGAGAGAGAGAGAGAGAGAGGGGTGAACCTGGAGCAGCGGCTCAAGTAGCACCTGTGACGGGCGCTCCTCGCCTGCGCCTCAGCACCCGTCGCTCCTGGCTGGAGGCTGCGACCTGTCCATCTTCGGATGACGCGTTGGTGGTGGTTGGGGGGGGGGGGGGGGGGGGGGGGGGGCTCCGGCGAGGCGGCAGCGTGAGGTCAGCAACAACCGTGGAGGCCCACATCCTTCCTCCACCACCGCGCGGGGATGGATGGCCGCGTGCCTCCTGCGTCACCGGGATTGCGAAGGAAAGAGGAGCGCGTCAGTGGCAGCGGCAAGCTCGCTGACGGGAAGGAACGGAGCAGGAGAGGAGGACAGGAGCGCGGCGGCGGCTGCGAGTGTGAGGGGTGCGACTGGGACTGGAGGTTAGGGTTGTGAACCAATCGAGCACCCTCCTCACCCATACGTGAAAACCCAACCATCCGCAGCACGACACGCACGGCCACACATGTGAAACTCCACGAATACCCACAGCGGGGCTTGCCAAATTTCAGGCGGGGCCACTCATCTTTGACCGTGGAGGGACACCACGCCTAGTGCCAAGGCCGCTGACACGCACGGCCCACGAACGCCCGGCCCCATAATTCAGCCAGATACGATCAAAATCCCGAAGTGAGTTTGTTTTTTACTATTCGCTGCTTCGAACCCGAGTTTTATCCGATGGTCAGGAATCATTGGAGGCCGAATCAAACGGCTAGAATCGCATCAAGCTCAAGATCCAACGGCCCAAAGTTGCTGAGCTATAAGAGAGCCCAATTTCAGATGGGAATCTAACTATGGATGTACTCGCTCCATCGGTCCATTCATACATCATGCAGCAAGAGTGGGCAGTGGTTTATTGTATCTGCCATCTCCAACAGTTTTTAACACTATACAGCCATCTGATCTGAAGAAGGTACAGTTTTGTCTCTAGTTATGACGAGTCTACCAATGATCTACATGACCTGCCAACTTCTTTTGCAATTCACCTACGTGATTCATACCAATTCATCACTAGTTTTTTGTTTGTAATTTTCTGTACGTAACTAATAAACGAAGACAGATACACATTGATATATAATGCTTCCTAGAACAATGAAAAAAACTCTTTGCAACATCAAGGTGGAGATGTTTGACCTGTACTTGTCTTTACCGAAAAAGGGTTTCCCCCGCTTTGTATTCCAAAGCAACCAACATCGAGTACAGATAACGCTGTGGCGAGCAGCACAACACACCAAGAAAAAGAAGAAGAAACAAATGCCAACTACGGCAGCTTGGCAAAGCGCGGATGACCCGCCACCGCGGCGCCCACCGGACCCAAATCACCACAGACCAAGGCTCCGATCCGCCGCGTACCAAGCAGCACCTCCAAGAAGGGATGCGACGCCGACGACGCTGCTGCCCGGATGAGTCCTCGGGTTTCCCCGGGCACGCGAAGGGAGGTGGGGGGTGGATACCACCGACACCCTCCAGGAAGGAATGGTGGCACCCGCAGGTGTCACCGCGTCGGGGCCGAAGCCGGCAGGGATTTCTCCCGCATTCCAACCCCAACCGCCCAACCGGACGGAACCGACCTGCCAAACCGCCGCCCACCACCATGCACCAACGCAGTACCGCCGCCACCCACGCCGCCTCACTACGAACACCACCACGAGGCCAAGAGGACCGAAGAGAAGCTCACCACGACGGGAGCAGCAACACCGACGTCGAGCGGGAGGGAACCACCTCCACCGCCGTCGTGCGGGAGGCCCGTGCCTCCGGCACCGTCGCAGTAGCCGTCCGGAAGCGGCAACGGGGCATGCCGGGCCACCCCTGGCCCAGCCAGGCCCGAAGCGGGCCCGTTAAGCCCCGCCGGCCGCGATGCAGCAGGCCGGCGTCGTCGTCGCCGGCACCCAGCCGCTCGTCGCATCTCCTCCGCCTCCCAGAAGCCACGCCGGAGACCATCCCCGCCGCCGGCCCGCCCAGGCCCAGATGGGGCCTGAAGGGCCCAGATCTGGGCCGAGCGGGCGACGCCAGATCCCGCCGCCCAGCTGCTCGCCTGCATGCGCCACGGAACCCCGCCGCCACGCCAGACCGCCGCCGCCTAAACGCACCCCCAGGAGCAGCTCCGCCCGCGCCAGAGAGCGACCGGGAGGGGAAGGGCCAGGAGGCCGCCCCCACCAGCAACCCCGGGGCAAGCCGGCCGCGGGCGCCGGCGACGGCGGCGGGAAGGGAGGGGGGAGGGAGGGCCTGGAGGGAGAAGGCCTGGCGCGCGGCCGGTCGCCCGCGGGGGGCGACGCGGTCGCGAGAGGAAAACCACTGGGCCAGAGAGAGGCCGCTTCACCTGTACTTGTCTTTCATTGGTCTGGTATATAGTTATAACTAGATCATAGAAGCGCGTTTTACCGCGCCCGTCTATCTTGAGAAAATAATGATAAGTATGTACAGTAGTAAAATATAGAAGATAAAAAAGATCTGAAAAAATTATATATGATACACATGAGAAAATGTCAACAACCTCAAAGGATTTCCGACATTTATTAGATGTGTAATGCAAATCCGGTAAAAGAAATTTACATTTAGTTCTAAATCGCAAATATTGTGATTTCACAAGCACCAATTTAATGAACCACACCGATGCTAAATAAGATTTCCAATATCACTACTACTATTCAAAATTGAGGGTACCATGATACTGATATCACATGAAGTTGAGACATACCTATAGTTTTCTGATTTCAATAGCTGGACTTTGTACATACTACATACCCAAATGTTACTTTAGGTCGCGTTGGAGGGACAAAGAGCTGATTTTAGGTCCTTCCATGGCTTGTGTGCATGCCTAAGTCGTTGTTCACTCAATATCATGCAGACTGTCCGGAGCTGCACAACCTTTTCAATTTGCTTGATTTCCTTGTTAAGTCTGGTGCTTACTCAAAGGGCATTGTACAACACAGTACAGTACAACTGTTTTCTGAAAAAGAAAGCAATTTCCATAACATTGCCCAGAACGGAGGAGTTTTTGCTCACATGTTTAAAACACATCATCCTGGGAGGCTACATCATGCGGAAGTAGAGTGGAGTATTTGATCAGATGTTTCTGTTAAAGAAGGCCATACCTCAATTGATGCAACCTGTTTGGCGTTGATAACATCGTCATTTAATCCTTCAATCATGTATAGTATCACATAACGACCAACATTGAAATATATGGACTAATCACATTTTAATCTTTCCTGTATAGCACAAAATAAATCATCAGTCCTTTCACTTTGGGTGAAATTATGATTTATTTTTTTTGCAATGGAATATCAAGCATAGCAATGAATGCCAACATTGGCACATCACACGGACATCAAAACTGGGAAAATCAAATGTTACGCTACCTTGTACTGGTTAAAAGAATGGTCAATCTAGAGGCAAACCACTACCAGAAAAACTTCTTTTGCCGACGGCCAAATCTATGCCGACGGCACCCGTCGGCATAAATGCATCTATGCCGACGGCCAAGGGCAGGCCGTAGGCGTAGAAAAGCCGTCGGCAAAAATCCATATATGCCGACGGGGCCGTCGGCATATATGAGGCCGTCGGGACTGCTCGAGTTATGCCTACGGGGACCGTCGGCATAGGAGCGGCCGTCGGCGCTGACCGTTTGACGACGCCGACGGGTGGTAACGGCGGCCGTCGGCATACCCGTGCCAGCCCTATGCCGACGGCTGTGCCGTCGGCATAGACCTGGCCCATACCCCTCTGCCACGTCGTCGATCCGTGTGCTATGCCACGTCATCGATCCGTGGCACTGCACCTCCGTGTGTCCACAGATATGCCGACGGCCTAGCCGTCGGCATGTATTTATTTAGTTTTATTTTAAATTTTGCTTTATACTACCTATGGCAAATATATGCCTACGGTATAGCCGTCGGCATACTATTTTTTATTTTTACTTTATTTTCTCATTTTTACTTTATTTTAGTTTTTGTTTTTGCATAAGATAATTAAGCCTTATCTAAAAAACATACCCTGATTGTATATCGATTGCCCCCCGTTACGAACGTCGCTATCGCCGTGTCACGGAGGGGGGAAACGGTCGACACGGAGGGAATTCTAGTTGGTGGGGGATTCGGGGTGTAGCTATGTCACCGAAACATCGCACGGGTCCCGATGCACATGTGAAAGTGTTCAGGCATGCGTAGACGCCCGTCTTGGGGCTCCGCGGTGTGCCCCCTGCACGCAAAGCAGTGCCGCCGTCACTTGGATGGGGGCACACCCCGGAGACGCGTGCCGCCGCTTGGGACATGCCACCACACCACCCCGCATGTATGAGGGCCCGGTGCGACGCTCGGGTGGCATTGCTACCCCCCCAGGGCCCCCGTCCCGCCTAACCCTGTAGCGTTTGACCACGGGATCTAGCCCTTTGACTTTGCACGGACGGGCTTTGAGCAGTGGACCTATCCACCCGGTTGTGGTAGGTCAGCCCATAGGAACACTTTGGAGCAACATCCGGGGCAGACCCACGGCAAGATCCCCTCCGTGTAGACCCGACGCGCCCGTTTCCCCCCTCCAGGTGCCGGCGGCGTCGCCGTCCGTGAGGGGGGGCACACCCCGGAGACGCGTGCCGCCTCTTGGGACATGCCACCACACCACCCCGCATGTATGAGGGCCCGGTGCGACGCTCGGGTGGCATTGCTACCCCCCAGGGCCCCCGTCCCGCCTAACCCTGTAGCGTTTGACCACGGGATCTAGCCCTTTGACTTTGCACGGACGGGCTTTGAGCAGTGGACCTATCCACCCGGTTGTGGTAGGTCAGCCCATAGGAACACTTTGGAGCAACATCCGGGGCAGACCCACGGCAAGATCCCCCCCGTGTAGACCCGACGCGCCCGTTTCCCCCCTCCAGGTGCCGGCGGCGTCGCCGTCCGTGAGGGGGGGCACACCCCGGAGACGCGTGCCGCCTCTTGGGACATGCCACCACACCACCCCGCATGTATGAGGGCCCGGTGCGACGCTCGGGTGGCATTGCTACCCCCTAGGGCCCCCGTCCCGCCTAACCCTGTAGCGTTTGACCACGGGATCTAGCCCTTTGACTTTGCACGGACGGGCTTTGAGCAGTGGACCTATCCACCCGGTTGTGGTAGGTCAGCCCATAGGAACACTTTGGAGCAACATCCGGGGCAGACCCACGGCAAGATCCCCCCCGTGTAGACCCGACGCGCCCGTTTCCCCCCTCCAAGTGCCGGCGGAGTCGCCGTCCGTGAGGGGGGGCACACCCCGGAGACGCGTGCCGCCTCTTGGGACATGCCACCACACCACCCCGCATGTATGAGGGCCCGGTGCGACGCTCGGGTGGCATTGCTACCCCCCAGGGCCCCCGTTCCCCCTCCAGGTGCCGGGTACCGGGTCCCACATAGACGGTAAACTAAGAATATAAAAATGTAATAATTGAATTGATTAAAAACTCCGGTATTCATCATTGAAAATGTATAATTGCTGTGAACCTTTTAGTGCTCGGGCACCGGGCCGGCTGCCCGGGCACGCCCGGTGCCCGAGCACTGAAAAGTTCACAGCAACTGTCCATTTTCTTCATATAAGTCTAATGAATACCGGAGCTTATAACGTATGGATTAGTGAACTATTTAAACAGGTCAAATTGCTTTTCCCTCGGCGAGGTGGGACTATTTTTTCAAAAAAAATTAGTTGCCATCTATGCCGACGGCTTGGCCGCCGGCATAGAGCCACCTTATACACTCGATGGCCCTCTCGCTGCCATGTGGGACCACTCCTATGCCGACGGCCTGGCCGTCGGCATAGGGCCACCCTTATGCACTCGGCCGGGCCACGCTCCTCCTCTCCACTCATTTCTCTCCCTCTCACCGCACCCGACCCCGACCCCAACCGCCGCCGCCCACGTCCTCCGCGCGCCCGCCCTGAGCACGCCACCGCCCACGCCGCCCCGAGCACGCCGCCGCCCGCGCCTCCCCGCTCCGACCCGCGCCGCCCCACCTCGAGCCCGCCGCCGCCCGTGCCTCCCGGCCCTGACCCCGAGCCACCCCGCCCCGACCCCGGGCCGGCCGCCCCGCCCCGACTCCGTGACGCCCCGCGCCGGCCGCCCCCCTCCGGCCTCCCTGCCCCGACCCCGCCCCGCCCCCCTCCGGCCTCCCTGCCCCGACCCCGCGCCGCCCCACCCCGACCCCCTTCGGCCGCCCCGCCCCGACCCCCCTCTGGCCTCCCCAGGCGACTGCGGCGCCGGCCCTCCGCCGCCTGCTCCGGACCTCCATCGCCCGTGCCTGCCCCCCCCCCCACCCGAGCCGGCCCTCCCCCATGGTGAGCTCCCTCCCTCCCTCCCTCTCTGTAGCAAATTTTTTTGTGAATTAAGTTGTTGTTCATAGTTATGTAATTAGATGGATGGTTAGATGGATGGATGCATTATGTATGATGATAGTTAGATGGTAGATGATTTGATGATAGTTAGAAATGTGAGAAATGCAAAAAAATTAGATGATAGATGATGATGTTGATGATGATAGATTATGATGTTAATGATTATAGATGATGATGTTGATGATAGATGATAATGCTTTTTTTATGCCTTGATAATTTTTAGATGATGATGATGATGGTAGATTTCCATTTTTTTGCGGAAGAGATGATAAATGATGATGATTGTTGGATCATGGTAAATGACGATGATGATGATGGTTTTTTTATGCTTCGATGATTGTTACATGATGATAGATGACGAATATATTGTGATGTACTTAATTATTGTCACGGTGCAGGTTCTGTGGTGTTCCATCTCGGTGAAGTGATCGGCGTAGGAGCTGTTGGTCCCCGGTCGTCCGTCAGCTATTCGAATACTTCCTCTACAGCCGAGGGTGAGCTACGAATCATGTGACTAGATTTCATTCTCAAGTCATGTCGCGTAACCTAGGCGTCTCCCGTCCGAAAGGGTTGCATCGATAAATATGCATTCAATTGCATATTTATCACCGCAGCTCTTTCGGATTGTCCAGCGTTTTCCACGGACAGCCCGAGGATGTGTAGATTGGGTATGTTCTCCATGTTCTACCCCGTTCCGAGACAGGATTTCGGCGGCGCCTCCCCATTGTTCTCCGGAGCACATTCTCTCGGCTATTTGCCGAGACGTGTATCTGGAGAACAGCGGGGAGGTGCTGCCGAAATTTTGTCTCGGAACGGGGTAGAATGGAGAACGTACTCAATCTACACATCCTCGGGTGGGATTAGGACCCATCTTTACCTATTAGAGATGTAGGTGGATTAAACGCGGTAGAAACTGAAAATTTGATGTGATTAATTTAAATGAATCCTTAATTATGTTGTGTGGCTTGCAAAAAAGCAGAGGATGGCAGATAATCAGTGGATGTACAGTGGTTTTATCCGTCGGAATCGAGTAACATCAGAGTGGATCGCGAAAACCGATGTCTATTTGAAGGAGATATTCCGTCGTCCAATGAGAATTATCCCACCATGCCCCTGTGCGAGATGTGCCAGACGTCACCGTAGAAATCAGACGGACATGAGTGAGCACCTTCGCACGCACGGATATATGCCAAACTTTGACATGCCGCCGATAAACATAGCCGAGCAGGACCGTGGTAGAGAGGAGGTGATGCGACAACGCATCGATGGATATGAGGACGACGGGGTCAGGGACATGCTAGATGATGTCATTGTTGCAGAAACGGGAAATGCGACACCTTCAGAGAATGAACCGGAGGAGCCGGAGGCAACCGCAAAGGCCTTCTTGGAGGTCTTGGCCTCGTCGAAGAAACCTCTTTATGCGGGGGCGTTTATTTTCATGCCTTTTCCTTCATTTCATTAATTTACTAATTGCTTATTCTCTTTTCAATGCAGGTTCGTGGAACATGGGCAAGGGGAAGGCCGACGGCGTGGGTTTCCTACGCAAGGTCGTTGGCCTGCCTAGTCGGAGTGGTCGAGCACGTAATCCTCCCCCCCGGCTACTTGACGATGACTCCTCATAGGGAGGTCGAGGGAGAGGTGCCCCTAGAGGAGGAGGGGGCGGGGGGAGAGCCCCTAGAGGGCGAGGTGGGGGGAGAGCCACTACAGGGGGTCGCGGCCAGAAAGAGCGCACCCTCACCGACTTAGGGGTGTTGTCTTCGAGGCCATCCTCTAGTGAGGTACCCTCCTCTGGTGAGGAGGAGGAGGAGGACGAGGCAGGCGAGGAGGAGGAGGTTCGGGATGGGGCCGAGGAGGAGGTGGAGGAGGAGGACGAGGAGGAGGAGGATGAGGAGGAGGTTGGGGAGGGGAAGGCAGGCGAGGAGGAGGGTGGTGGCGGGGATGATGGTGCTGGCGGGGAGGGGGTTGACAACAAGGGGTGGCTGCGTGGTAACGCAAAGCTACCAAAGCAGGTTCCTGCTACTGAGGAGCAGAAGTGGCTCATTGAGCCCACGGGGAAAGAGTAAGTGCCACTTTATAATAATTTCATTATTTTGCTTGTCACATGCTCATTCCGGTTGTTATTTATTTTGCTTGTCACATGCTAATAGTTCATTCTTTTGCAGCAACTGGATATATTCTAAAGGGGTCCGTATTCCCAACGGCCTCATCACCGTCCTGCTGAAGTTACACTGGCCGGGGTTGTACTGTCCGGATCCAGTCAGGCACCCGGACCATCGGGTCTTGGCCACGAGCTGGGAGCACTGGGAAGCGGCCCTCCACGCGGAGCATGGGACCCATGCCAAGGCCGTGATCACCACTTTCTGGGTGAGTTCTCTTCAGAAGCACAAGTCCATTCTAGTTTCATGAATGATTTAACTCATGGCTTCTTCCATTCTTGTTTCGTGCATGATTGTAGAAATTCTATCGAGTTCTCCCGGAGCACAGGGGCAGAGCGGACCAGATCGTGCTACGCCAATGCAAGAAGAAGGCCCGCCAGATGCAGTACGAGGTGCGCTATGTGGCCATCTCGACATACTACCACGACTATCTTGGTGTGAAGATGACCAAGGAAGAAGCGCGGAGGATGGGCATTACCTTGGAGAGGGACGAGTTCTTGGCGGTAAGTATAAAAGATTTTTCATTATGCTTTCATTACCTTGTGGTACATTTCACCGTTTCGTGTTGACATGCCATTATGCTTTTATTATGTAGGTGTGTCCAAATTGGTGTTATGGAAAAGACGAGTCCTGGGCGGCATTGGTGGATCTTTGGTGTGATGAGGCTGGAGCCTGGGCGGCTATGAGAGTCAAAAACAAGGCTAACCGAGGGAAGGAGGGAGTACATGCTCAGGGAAACCGAAACCACTATCTCCACAAGGCAGTTAATGTATGACTAGCTAACCCCATTAAACATTCTTCTTCTATTTACCATCACTTTCTTATGTATGACTAACCTCTGTTTGGTGGTGCAGGAGGAGAAACTGAAGCGGCCGCTCTCACACATGCAGGCGTGGGAGATCGCCCATACGTGGAAGGACCCCAAGCCTGGCGAGCCCAAGTACTACGGCAAGAAGACCGCGGGGAGGAAGAAGGCCTACTCCGAAGGGTATCTGGCGTTACATCCTGACACACCTGACCCCATTGCGGCGGATCTGGACGAAAGGGTGGTGGTGGGCATGGGGCCGAAGGAGCACGGTCGGGAGGCGGTTCTCGATGCTGTGATCACTCCGTCTATCTCCTACACACAGCTCCGTCGGATCGACCCGACCCTGAGCCAGCGCACGAGCACGCGCATGAGCAGTGCACCGTCACTGTCCCTCTTTCAGGAGCAGCAAACTGTAAGTATTTTCCCTTTTATCTTCATTGTTCCCTTTATTTTCCGCATTTAGTAGTTTTATGAGTCTCATCATGTCATACTGTAGGCCTACATGGAGTACACACGCCAGGAGACCATGGCGTGGCACGACCGCCTTCATGCATACCATCAGCAGAGGGATCGCGAGATGCAGCACGCTTTTCAGGAAATGGCGGCCGGCAGGTGTCCTCAATGGCCATCAGCAGAGGGTCCTCCAGCACAACCAGTGCTGCTGACCTTTGAGGAGTTTGTGGCACAGAACGCTGGCCCCTCGCCGGTTAGTTCATCCCCAATCAATTCACCCAAAGCATGTCATGCCTTTCAACACAGTCTTATATCCCGTTAATATATCTTTTCAACATCCAGGGAACAGATGCATCTACCGTTGGCGGTGGTCTTCGCAACACTCCCGAGACACGGAGCCCGACCACTCCGATCCACGGAGACGGAGGCGGAGGCGGTCTTGGCGGTAGCGCTGCCGCTAGCAGTGACGACCTGGGCTTCGGCGGTCTTGGCGGTGACGACCTCCGCGGTGCTCGACGTCCTGGCGCTTAGGCCTTTCTCGATGCTATGATACTTGCTTGTTCTCGATGCTATGATACTTGTATGCTTGTGATGATACTTATCTTATTGTTGTTTGTGAGATTTTTATATGCTTTGTGGTGATGATACTTATATGTGTGATGCTTTGCGATGCCAATTTGTTGTGTGATGCTGTGTATATGCTGTTTGTTATATATTCAAATGAATTGAGCTGAAAAGAAACAGAAAAAAGGTAAAAAAAAATGGACAGAACCTATGCCGACGGCCTGGCCGTCGGCATAGGCATGCTGTGAGCTCCCAGTGGACGACACGTGAAAACTATGCCGACGGCTAGGCCGTCGGCATAGGCTAGGCCTGGCGTGAGCTCCCAGTGGACGACACGTGGAAACTATGCCGACGGCCTAGACGTGCCCCAGGAGCGCCCAGTATCTCACACGTGGCGCGTCTATGCCGACGGCTGGGCCGTCGGCATAGGCACGCCCATGCTGAACGGCGTCTCGCCACGTGGCGAGAAGCCATTGGGCAGCACTTGACGGCGGCCGCCGTTAGGCGATGGCATAGATGTACGGCCACCGTTGGCATAGGGTCTATGCCGACGGCTTTTCTATACCGACGGTCATCCTGGCTATGCCGACGGATATGTTGCCGACGACCCTATGCCGACGGGTGCCGTCGGCATAGGCCTGACCCCCGACGGCTAGTCATGGCTATGCCGACGGCCCAGGGTGCGATTCCGGTAGTGAACCATGTTATGAGAATTCTGTTCTTGATGGTGGCACCTGGGGATGCAAGCGGCGCGGAACATCCCGTCGGGCTGCTAAGCCGCCCCGCAATTAGGCCCACAAGACGCCCCGCTGGGCTGACCGCGTCGTTTATAGCGGGATTAAGCGGTCTGACCGCTTTGTCCAGCGGGAGTCCCTCAAGGAGTCCCGCATGTCCCGCATCGTAAAAGGAAAAAAGGTTCCTTACTCCTTCCTCCCGATCGGGATGACAGCCCTGCAAAATCGATGATCTTCGTCCGCCTCCAAGTTGCATCCTCCGTAAGCGCGAGATTCCGCAACAATCTAATCCTCACACGTAACTTGGCTGTCCTACTGATACGGCCGGCGGCGGCGGCGGCGGTGCCGACTCCACAGAGAGGATGGTCTTCCTCCACCGACTCCCTCACGGGCGGCGGCAACGGCCACATCATCCAATAATTTCCTTTGTCAAGCAGTTCCAGCAGCCGAACAGCATGGTCATGGCGCCACACCATGATGGACAGACACGCCATGCACGCACGCGCGTAGGTCCAAACTGACACCGGAGGATCTCAGTTCATTGGGCCTAGCCCACCTACATAAGGAGTCTAAGGACATCCCTATACGCTCCTGTTGCGCGTGCTCGCAAGCATTCTGACACACCCGCGTTCAGCGAGTCTCCCTGAGTTTACTGAATGGATCAGGTTCGGCTGCCTGGCGGGACTTTGGCGGGCTCATGCGGGCTGCCGCGTTGTCCGCCAAAAGTGAAGCGGCGTGAGGCGGGCTGCCCGCGGTGGCCGCTAAAAACGCAGCCTCCCTCTTCGGTGTTTGGCGGGCAACCGCAACCCGCCCCGCCTGCAACCTGAGTGGCACCCCAGGCGACCTTGACTGATGTGAAAATTTCCTCCCCATCGCAGCCATCAGCGTGTCATCGCTACTGAGTGATGCACCTGCACAGGATTGCACAGAATCCACGACCTGACCTCGGCTACCTCCATGTCGATGCATCACTGTCAAGGGAGAAGCCAGTCCCAACAGAAGATCCTCTTCTCCTCCTCTCAGATTATCTCCAATGGCCTATCTCCAAACAGGAAATCCAAACCAGCGGGCAGATCCAAAAACAATTGCAAGTAAGATAATTGAGTAATGAACTAATGATAGAACAGGGATGGAAGGGCATTACGTGAAATGCAAAATAACCCTAGGCAAGAAACTTGACTGTCGAAGGAAGTGGAGCTCGCGGGCTAGATGAATGGGAGAAACAAAGCGGATTGTAGACTGCATATACGAGGAACAAAGCCGCCAATTTCAGGATGAATACACGAAGATCTAAGCGACGGGGATGTCAGACCAACTACGGGAGGGTGAGAGATAGTGCGAGGCCAACTCGTTGGGGGAGGGGGGCGGCTGCCGAGGAAGAGTACGGGGGGAGTGGAGGGCACCTACGCCGAAAGAGACCAGCTGCATAAGCTCGCCGCCGGGACGGAGAAAGGCGGCGGCGTAGTGAAGAGCTGTTTTTTTTTTCCTACATGAGCAGCTCGTGGAATAGGGTCAGCGCCGCCGTGGAGAAAAAGCTCGGGTGGATAGGGACGACCTGGACTCGACCTCCACAGCGAAACTAAAACTGGACTGGACCTGGGCCTTCTAACTAATGGCCCAATTACGGACGAGAACTATGGCTCAAATCTGTGGAGCAGCCGCCCGCGACACGGTTACTGCGTACGGCCAAATCCTGCGCGTTCGTACACATGATCCGATGGCTGAGAGCCTCAAATCGCTGTGGAGGCTCTTAGCTCCTCTGCACCTGGTGCTCTGCCTTCGTGCTCGGCAATGAGTTCTCTGGGCAATAATGCTAAACATACAAAGATTTACATGCTTTTACACACTCATTAGGATCTTTTCAAACTAACTAACCTCTCCCCTGATTTTTGTGGGGTGGGACCCTTCTCCCCCTTAATCTCCAATCAAAATCCACTTTTATGGAGTAAATTGCACGAAACCACCACTTTAAAGGCTAGGTTTGCAGAAAAACTATGCTGCATTTTTTTTGCAGAAAACACCACGTCTTATGTAAACTTTTTGTAAAAATCACTGATCGAAGGATTAAAGGGCGTCGTATCACATGAATCCAACCATATTCGTGAATCCGTGCATTCCCTCATCGTCAATCGTTTGATCTAGATCTTGTGCCTGCTGTTTGTTTGCCCGCTTTTTGCACAAACACGCCCACCTCCAGCCTTGTTTGCCCTGTAAATTTTGCAAAGAAAACCCCAACGAGGGCAGCTCTCCTAGTTCACCACTCCCCAATCGTTTTCCAATCTCAGAGCATGCCCTATCCCAATGACGACCACGGCGGCATGCATCTGCCTGATCAATCACGACCACGGGTAATCGCCACGACGACCACAAAGGAATCCATCTCCCAACTCCAGATCCGCATGGTGGACAAGTCCTCCTTGCTGAATACAGTGCAACCAACTACCATGGCGGGTTCTACTGCCAGGGACAATGAATCTGCATCGACTATGACGGCTAGAACCTGCTTGCCCTCGTTCCACCCTAATTCATGTGGGGACCCTGATTTTTCCTCCCCATGTAGCCATCAGGAAGCCCATCTCACTTACACTGCTATGGCCACAAAAACAGCTACAACTGTGGACAATGAACTGAACTTAAGTACGACACATGGAGAGTCAGGTAACAAATCAGAAAAAAAAACTCAAATTTGTGTATGTTGTAATGGATGAAAAATATGTCTTTTGTGAAAATGTATCTCTGTTATTTTCTATGACATGTTGCCGTGTTGAATGGAGTATACCAAGTTCTAGGAGCATCATTATATACTAAATTATGTATCAGATCACTTTGCTTCAGTCCTTTTCATCAGCATTGTTGGCTGAATATAGATTGGGATGTACTTCCTATGCCAATATTGTGTCATTTCTTCAGTTAATTTAAAAGGCTTATCATGTACATGTGGGTGCAGCAATGGGATCAATAAATAGCAGGCAAATGCAGATGAGCATAGAAGGATTTAGTACGCCCATAAAGAAAGCAAGTGCTCCTCTCTTTGTAAGTCAATTGCTTTCACTGACTATGATCATATTCAGTTCATTTTTTTAATGAAGGTGCTTATTTATTCATTCTTTATGTTCCAGTGCTCGTCTTTTATATCTGAGTGTGAAGATAATTTGAAGCCTAAAGTGGGGATGACATTTGAAGGACTGAAGGCTGTGGAGGAGTTCTACAAGTCTTATGCACATCACTCTGGTTTTGGAGTTCGTATCGGACAACAAAAGAAGTTGGAAAATGACGTAGTTCGTACGAAACGATACATGTGTAGCAGAGAAGGATTCAAGTCAGAAAAGGGTAACATGATTGGCGACCCATTAAAGAAAAGGCATAATAACACGGACACAAGGTGTGGTTGTGATGCACATATCTTTGTGAAGTTGTGTGCTGATGATACCTACAAGATAGAATCATGGGTCGAGCACCATAGCCATGGTCTTGTGTCACCTGATAAGCGTCATTTGATCAGATCAAATCGTCGAGTTAGCGAAAGAGCAAAGAACACATTGTACACATGCGGCAAAGCAAGCATAGGCACCTGCCAGGCGTACAGGCTCCTCCAAGTCAGCGAGGGTGGGTTTGCGAATGCTGGATGCACAAAGAGAGACTTGCAAAACTACTACCGTGGCCTCAGATTAAAAATCAGGGATGCAGATGCACAAATGTTTGTGGCGCAGCTAGGTAGAAAGCAGGAAGTTAATTCAGCATTTTTCTATGATTTCGTTGTGAGTGATGAAGGAAAGTTAGTGTATGTGTTCTGGGCAGATGCCACAAGTAGGAAGAACTACAAACATTTCGGTAGCGTGGTATCCTTTGATTCTACATATACTACTAATCAGTATGACATGATCTTTGCATCATTTACAGGAGTTAATCATCACTTACAAAGTGTGTTCTTTGGTGCTGCATTCTTACTAAATGAGAAGAAAGAGTCATATGTTTGGTTCTTTGAGACCTTCCTGGAAGCAATGGGAGGTGTAGCACCGAGACTCATCATAACTGATGAAGCTACTAGCATCAAGAATGGAATTGATAAAGTTTTTCCAACCTCAGTACACAGGTTGTGCATGTGGCATATAATGGAAAAACTTCCAGACAAGATTGCACCTGTGATTAGAGAAGAACCTGAATATTGGAAGAGGATGAACGCATGTGTATGGGTTTCAGAAACCGTGACCGAATTTGAGTTAGAGTGGAATTCCATAACTTCAGACTTTGGGTTGGAGGATAATGAGTGGTTGACTAAAAGGTTTAGCCTTAGCGAGTCATGGATACCAGTCTATTTCATGCACATATCACTGGCAGGCATTCTGCGAACTACTTCAAGGTCTGAAAGTGCAAATTCATTTTTTAACCGATTCATTCATCGCAGGCTCACTTTTGTTGAGTTCTAGCTTAGATTCGAGACGGCTTTAGAATGTCAACGTCAAGAGGAGTTGATTGCAGACAATTCAAGCATCCATAGGACCCCCCCTCCCAATTAGTCACACCGTGGGAAATGGAGAGACAAGGTAGTGAAGTATTCACATATGAGGTGTTTGTGAAATTTCAGGAACAAGTTATTGCTGCAAGAGACCACTGTTGTGTTCAAGGAATTGCGCAAGATGAGCGAATTAAAATCAGGCCCGTCGACAAGGGAGGCCGAGGTGGGCGACCGCACAGGGCCCCCAAATAGCTAGGTAACGCTAATACATCATTAATCTAATGGCCAGCCTGCTAAGTAAACATACCTCAGCCCATGAGCCACGAGGCGGTTAAGTGCTTATCCATCAATCCATGTATATGGATCGCTATCACTTCTGGCTTCCGCCAATCGATCAGCGGCGGTCTGCTGCCTTCCGCCATCGCCCAGGACGCCGTCCGGCTGCTTTCTGCGGTTTCCGCCGGTCGCCCAGATGCTGCCTTCCACCATCGGCGACTGCCAGGTGCTTAGGTATCGCCGTTTCGTCTATTTAATTTTATCCTTGTTCTTCGTCACTACATAGTACTTAATTAAGTTTGATCTCTCTGACCTAGGTTATGAGTAGCCGAGTAGGACGAGATAATTTGTTCTTGGATTAGATATTTGGTAACGAATTTATTTATCCACGGTGCTAGAATAGGCGTAGGACGAAATTAAGTTAATTCTTTATCAGTTGTAGATGCCTTTATATTTTTGATTCACACTAATTAGGCACTTTTATGTTTAACAGGAAGTCGTTTATTTCTCAATCCTCGTTATGTCTTCGAGAAACAGAAAGCAGGATTCTGGTTGTAAAAAGTGTAAGAAAAAGGCAAAAGATAGTAGCGCAAGCTCAATCTCAAAAGGGTGCTCTTGACAAATTTGTTGTGAAAGAATTTCCGTTAAATTCTGAAAATCAAACTCCCAATATTGTCTTGGAGAAGATTAGTATGAAGATATTGAAGATCTCATTTCAAGAAATACTAGATGGATTCTGCTTTTTGGTAGAACATGAGGTTAGTTTATTACTTTAGTGCCCTTTTATTATATTTTAGCATTTGTATTTGATATAAGTCAAAATATTGTATACATAATAAAACATACTTGAAATTATATAATAAGCCGAGAGTATGCTTTAGATACAATATTACTTCCGTAATATGAATTTTAAAAAATTTGGGCCCAATTTTGATTTTCGTCCCGGGGCCTCGAATTTCTGGAGACGGCCCTGATTAAAATAGTGACCTTCAAAACGGGTGCTAGTAGGGTAAGGGAGGTCCGATGTGACACGAAAACCATGATAGCTAACTGTTCGTGCAAGTTATTTGAGTCACATGGAATCCCATGCCGCCATATTATCCAAGTGATGCGAACTGAAAATCAACAGGAGCTCCCAACCTTCTATATTATGGAAAGATGGCAGAAACGGTGTAAAAGGTATGAAAGTTATAATAATTATTACTCTCATTTTTTCGAAATCAGATGGTCACATCATTTTGTAGTGAGAGTGTTTACGATGAAAAAGGGAACCTTCTAGAAGAAAAGCCCGCCGATTCCTTGGATGCAGCTGCGAGGAAGAAGATTTCAACAGTGCGAAACAAGTTGGAAGATCTAATTCAAAGAGCCAAGCAATCAGATGAAGGCATGGACTTTTTGGTAGCAAGTGTTCTGAGCATTGAGGAGCCTCTGAACCAAATGGTTCCTAATGCAGTCAAGCACACTAGGCAAGAGGAATACGAGGCGTTTATTGGTTGCAACATTCCTACTCAAGTTGACATACACCCGCCAAATGATGCTCATTTGGTAGGGAGATGTAAAAGAATAAAAAGAGGAAAGGAAATGAACGGGGAAAAACAAAAGGAGAAGAACAAAGAAGCCAAGGCCAAGGTTGCATGCTTGTGCAAGACATGCAACCAAATAGGTTTTCATGGTAGTCGCAATTGTCCAACCAAAAAAGGTCAAGGAAAAGAAGCCATGAATGTGCAACCCATTCTTCCAAATGGTGCAGCATCATAGCTAAAAGTCTTTGAGGAAGGAGATGAATTTTGAATCCCATTTATTCGGTTTAGTGAAATTTGAATTTATGTAATGGATGCCAACTTGTGCTTTGTCCAAATATTTAAGTTATTTATATCACACTTGATTCTGAACTCTATTCATCAATTGTTGTCACAGAAAAGTACATGTGCTGAATATACTTGAGAATGCTTGGTGCCGCTGCTTCATAAATGTTCTGTAGTTTTCCCTGTTTATTAAGCAAGAACTGAACAATAGGTTAAATTGTGAAACTATTCTTGCGGTTATTGACCATTCTCATCGACTCAGAAGACGACCAGTGGGTTTGCGAATGCTGAACTGAATTTCCTTTCTCCCTCTACACTGCTGAAGTACCGGTCATACTGTTTTTCAGTACCAAATGATACTTGTAAACATGTACGCATTAACTGACAGTACGAATCATGTAGGAACAGCTCAGCTTACAAATGACAGTACCAAATGAGACTGTTTTTCAGAATGAATCGTGTAGGAACAACTCAGATTAGAGACTGACAATACGCGTCAACAATAGCATTCACGAAAAGGAAGTGAAACAACCATTTCTTTTTTAAAAAATCAGTCAGCAACAACTTGGCATCCACTTGTTTCTGAATTTTACATCCACCTCTTTCTGAATTTTGTAGCTCGATTAGCACACCCAAACAATATCTATAATCCTATTGAAATCACCAACAGCAAGTTATCTAATAGTAAGAACTAGCAACATGGTCGCAGCAGTCATCTGGTTGTGTTGGTCTTGGGTTGTGGTCCAAGGAACTCTAGGCCGGCTTTGCCTGAAGAACTTGGCGAACAGTTCGACAGCACAGCAGCCGGACAGAAAGAATTATTGCGGAGGCGCACGTCTGGCTCGGATTCATGGCGAGAAGATGCATGTCCGGAGGGCTCCGTACATCGCAGTCGGGCAAGACCACACTGCGCCCGCCGGGGAGAACTCCACGATTCAAGGCGATGGCCACCCACTTGGATCTCCGCCCGACCACACGCTCCGACTGTCGTCGCTGGGATGTGGTGGCCGCCTCCGGCATGTCTCCATCGCAGCATCCAAGGCGGTGCCCCCAATCACCGGTCTTCGTGGCAGGCCTTAGTCGCTGGACATAGTCTTGGCCGCCGCGGCCGTTGCCGCCGGTGAGATGCAGGTTAGGAATCGGGATTGGGAGGAAAATGATCGGGGGTGGTGAACTGGGAGAGCTGCCCTCGCTGGGGGTTTTCTTGCAAAATTTACAGGGCAAACATGGCTGGAGGAGGGCGTGTTTGTGAAAAAAGCGGGCGAACGAACAGCAGGCACAAGATCTAGATCAAACGATTGACGATGATGGGATACACGGATTCACGAATATGGTTGGATTCACATGATATGTGATACGTCTTCAACGTATCTATATTTATGAAGTATTCATGCTATTATATTATCCATCTTGGATGTTTAATGGGCTTTACTATGCACTTTTAAATTATTTTTGGGACTAACCTATTAACCCAGAGTCCAGTGTCAGTTTCTGTTATTTCCCTTGTTTCAGTGTTTCGCAGAAAAGGAATATCAAACGGAGTCCAAACGGAATGAAACCTTCGGGAAAGTTATTTTTGGAACAGAAGCAATCCAGGGGACTTGGAGTACATGTCAGGGAAAATCAACGAGGAAGGCACGAGGCAGGGGGCGCGCCCTCCATCCTCGTGGGCCCCTCATGGCTCCCCTGACGTATTTCTTCCTCCTATATATACCCATATACCCTAAAACCATCGGGGAACAGAACAGATCGGGAGTTCCGCCGCCGCAAGCCTCTGTAGCCACCAAAAACCAATCGGGACTCTGTTCCGGCACCCTGCCGGAGGGGGGGATCCCTCACCGGTGGCCATCTTCATCATCCCGGCGATCTCCATGACGAGGAGGGAGTAGTTCACCCTCGGGGCTGAGGATATGTACCAGTAGCTATGTGTTTGATCTCTCTCTCTCTCTCTCTCTCTCTCTCTCTCTCTCTCTCGTGTTCTTGAGGTGATACGATCTTGATGTATCGCGAGCTTTGCTATTATAGTTGGATCTTATGATGTTTCTCCCCCTCTACTCTCTTGTAATGGATTGAGTTTTCTCTTTGAAGTTATCTTATCGGATTGAGTCTTTAAGGATTTGAGAACACTTGATGTATGTCTTGCGTGGGATACCCGTGGTGACAATGGGGTATTCTATTGATTCACTTGATGTATGTTTTGGTGATCAACTTGCGGGTTCAGTGACCTTGTGAACTTATGCATAGGGGTTGGCACACGTTTTCGTCTTGACTCTCCGGTAGAAACTTTGGGGCACTCTTTGAAGTTCTTTGTGTTGGTTGAATAGATGAATCTGAGATTGTGTGATGCATATCGTATAATCATACCCACGGATACTTGAGGTGACATTGGAGTATCTAGGTGACATTAGGGTTTTCGTTGATTTGTGTCTTAAGGTGTTATTCTAGTACGAACTCTATGATAGATTGATCTGAAAGAATAACTTTGAGGTGGTTTCGTACCTTACCGTAATCTCTTCGTTTGTTCTCCGCTATTAGTGACTTTGGAGTGACTCTTTGTTGCATGTTGAGGGATAGTTATGTGATCCAATTATGTTATTATTGTTGAGAGAACTTGCACTAGTGAAAGTATGAACCCTGGGCCTTGTTTCAACGCATTGCAATACCGTTTGTGCTCACTTTTATCATTAGTTACCTTGCTGTTTTTATATTTTCAGATTACAAAAACCCATATCTATCATCCATATTGCACTTGTATCACCATCTCTTCGCCGAACTAGTGCACCTATACAATCTACCATTGTATTGGGTGTGTTGGGGACACAAGAGACTCTTTGTTATTTGGTTGCAGGGTTGCTTGAGAGAGACCATCTTCATCCTACGCCTCCTATGGATTGATAAACCTTAGGTCATCCACTTGAGGAAAATTTGCTACTGTCCTAGAAACCTCTGCACTTGGAGGCCCAACAAAGTCTACAAGAAGAAAGTTGTGTAGTAGACATCAAGCTCTTTTCTGGCGCCGTTGCCGGGGAGGCTAAGTAAGCGGCACTCACACCCCGTCAACTAAGCTCTTTTCTGGCGCCGTTGCCGGGGAGGTGAGTGCTTGAAGGTATATCTTTAGATCTTGCAATCGAATTTTTAGTTTCTTGTTTTATCACTAGTTTAGTTTATAAAAGAAAACTACAAAAGAAATGGAATTGAGTTTGCCTCATACGCTTCATCTTTTTAATATCTTCCGTGAGAATGATGGGTAGGAAAATTGTGCTCAATTGCTAGAAGAAGAATGCATTAAAATGTTTGGTACTAAATCTTTGAATGATGAGCATGATTGCAATGTTGTTAGTATGAATTCTTTGAATACCCATGATGCTAAGGATATGCAAAGCCACAAGCTTGGGGAAGCTATGTTTGATGAAGATGATATTTTTTGTTCCCCAAGCTTTGATGAGCAAATTTACTATGATGAAAGCATGCCTCCTATCTATGATGATTATTGTGATGACACGCATGCTTTAAAGAACAATGATAACCATGAAACTTGTCATCCCGATCTTAATTTTCAATCACATGATAGTTATTTTGTTGAGTTTGCTCCCACTACTATTGGTGAGAATAAATTTGCTTATGTGGAGAGTAGTAAAATTTCTATGCAAGTAGATCATGAAAAGAATGCTTTAGGTTCTGGTCATATTGTTGAATTCATGCATGATGCTACTGAAAGTTATTATGAGGGAGGAATGTATGCTTGTAGGAATTGCAATAATACCAAGTTTCCTCTCTATGTGCATAAAAACTTGAACTTATGCTTGTTTTATCTTCCTATGCAAGTCGATTCTTGTCCCATAAGTTGTTTGCTCACAAAATCCCTATGCGTAGGAAGTGGGTTAGACTTAAATGTGCTAATCATATTCTTCATGATGCTCTCTTTATGTTTCAATTCTTATTTTTTATGCGAGCATCATTGAAATCATCATGCCTAGCTAGGGGCGTTAAACGATAGCGCTTGTTGGGAGGCAACCCAATTTTATTTTAGTTTCTTGCTTTTTGGTTCTGTTTAGGAATAAATAATCCATCTAGCTTCTATTTAGATGTGGTTTTGTGTTTTAATTAGTGTTTGTGCCAAGTAGAACCTTTGGGAAGACTTGGGTGAAGTCTTTATGATCATGCTGTAAAAAACAGAAACTTTAGTGCTCACGAGATTAGCTAAAACTTTTTACTGGAGAGTGCTATTTAGTTGATTATTTTTGAAGATGATTACTAGAGAAATTCCTCAGTTCCACCAATTTATTTAAGATTTTTTGAGTTCCAGAAGTATACGTTTGATACAGATTACTACAGACTGTTCTGTTTTTGACAGATTCTGTTTTCTATGTGATGTTTGCTTATTTTGATGAATCTATGAGTAGTATCGGAGGGTATGGACCATAGATAAGTTGGAATACAGTAGATATTACACCAATATGAATTTGGAATGAGTTCATTACAGTACCCAAGTGGTGATTTATTTTCTTATACTAACGGAGCTCACGAGTTTTCTGTTGAGTTTTGTGTTGTGAAGTTTTCAAGTTTTGGGTAAAGATTCGATGGACTATGGAATAAGGAGTGCCACATCCTAAGCTTGGGGATGCCCAAGGGACCCCAAGGTAATATTCAAGGATAACCAAGCGTCTAAGCTTGGGGATGCCCCGGAAGGCATCCCCTCTTTCGTCTTCGTTCATCGGTAACTTTACTTGGAGCTATATTTTTATTCACCACATGATATGTGTTTTGCTTGGAGCATCATTTTATTTTCTTTAGCTTTGCTTGTTGTTTGAATAAAATACCAAGATCTGAAATTCTTAAATAAGAGAGAGTCTTCACATAGCTACGTAATTATTTAACTACCCATTGATCTTTACTTATATCTTTTTGTAGTTTGTCATTTACTCATGTGCTTCACTTATATCTTATGAGTAAATGGTTGAATGATTTGAATGTCATAAATCTGAAATTATATATGTTTCATATGCCTTTCCCATGGGGAGTAATGCCTTCACATATATGAATTAGAGGTGGTAAATTTATTGAAGGTTAGCAAACATTGTATTGGTCACTTGAACAATTCATGAAAGAATATTGAAGGAAGAGATATTTCACATATAATACTATCTTGGACATCTTCTATGACTGTGAGCCCCATTAATTATTTTCAAACCTGAGCAAATTAGTTGAAGTTGGACAAGGAAGACAACATAATGAGTTATGCTTGGGTATATTTGTATAGAAGTTATATTGTTATGGATCCTCTAACATGTGGTGCTTGCTATTTAGAATCCTTTGCTAGCCAAAATATCTGTACTAAGCGGGAATACTGCTTGTGCATCCAAATTCCTTGAACCAAGTTTCTTCCATGAGTGTCCACCATATCTACCTATATGCGGTATTTACCTGCCGTTGCAAGTAAATTTGCATATGCCAAACTCAAAATCTTCAAATAATAATCTGTTTTGTATGCCTGAATCGCTCATGTAGCGACTAGGGGCTGTCAGTATCTTCCATGCTAGGTGGGTTATTCTCACGATGAGTGGACTCCGCTCATCATTCACGAGAAAATGGCTGGTAATTGGGATGCCCGGTCCTATGATCAAAAGATTAAAAACAAAATCGCAAATAATTTAAACAAAACTCCCCCAGGAATGTTGATTGTTGGACGGCACCCGTTGTTTCAGATAAGCCGTGGAGTGTGAATGTTGGTGGAGGGGGAGTAAAATTTTTACCTTTCTGCGTGAGAACCGCCTATGATGTATCTAGTATGGAAGATATTGGGAACTCTTGGTCGTTATGTTGACAATGAAAGCATAACTCTCAAAATTATTTTCATCTCTATTTTAGCCTCGAGCTCTGGCACCTCTGCAAATCCCTGCTTCCCTCTGCGAAGGGCCTATCTTTTACTTTTATGCAAGAGTCAGTAGTATTCCTTCTCATTCCAACCTACTCTTTAGTTGGCAAGCATCATGTGATGGAAAGATCTAAGCATATATGGCCATTCAAATATATTTGAGCATGAATTATTACTGTTGACATTACCCTTGAGGTAAAAGGTTGGGAGGCGAAACATTAAGCCCCTATCTTTCTCTGTGTTCGATGAATACTATTTGTTCTAAAAAATGCTTTGAGTGGTAGCAATCATGGAAGACTAAATGATAGTTGAGTATGTGGGATTTGCTCAATCAAAGCTCTGACATAGACTCTTCCTGAAAATAAGATGAATTATAATTGTTTGATGACTAATAACACGGTTTGTTAGTTTTCAAGAAAGTTTATGATCTATACTTTAACATGTGAATAGCTTGTTACTTGATTATGAAAAGTTTTATGATATGAGCTACTGTTATGACATATAATGATGCTAGAAAAGGTGATTGAAATTATCATTGATCAAACTTGTGCACCTGCTAGCATTCACACTTCATAAATTATTTCTTTTATCATTTACCTACTCGAGGACGAGCAGGAATTAAGCTTGGGGATGCTGATACGTCTCCAATGTATCTATAATTTATGAAGTATTCATGCTATTATATTATCCATCTTGGATAATGGGCTTTACTATGAACTTTTAGATTATTTTTGGGACTAACCTATTAACCCAGAGCCCAGTGTCAGTTTCTGTTATTTCCCTTGTTTCAGTGTTTCGCAGAAAAGGAATATCAAACGGAGTCCAAACGGAATGAAACCTTCGGGAAAGTTATTTTTGGAACAGAAGCAATCCAGGGGACTTGGAGTACACGTCAGGGAATCAACGAGGAAGGCACGAGGCAGGGGGGCGCGCCCACCCCCTGGGCGCGCCCTCCACCCTCGTGGGCCCCTCATGGCTCCCCTGACGTATTTCTTCCTCCTATATATACCCATATACCCTAAAACCATTGGGGAATAGAACAGATCGGGAGTTCCGCCGCCGCAAGCCTCTGTAGCCACCAAAAACCAATCGGGACCCTGTTCCGGCACCCTGCCGGAGGGGGGATCCCTCACCGGTGGCCATCTTCATCATACCGGCGCTCTCCATGACGAGGAGGGAGTAGTTCACCCTCGGGGCTGAGGGTATGTACCAGTAGCTATGTGTTTGATCTCTCTCTCTCTCTCTCTCTCTCTCTCTCTCTCTCTCTCGTGTTCTTGAGGTGATACGATCTTGATGTATCGCGAGCTTTGCTATTATAGTTGGATCTTATGATGTTTCTCCCCCTCTACTCTCTTGTAATGGATTGAGTTTTCTCTTTGAAGTTATCTTATCGGATTGAGTCTTTAAGGATTTGAGAACACTTGATGTATGTCTTGCGTGGGATACCCGTGGTGACAATGGGGTATTCTATTGATTCACTTGATGTATGTTTTGGTGATCAACTTGCGGGTTCAGTGACCTTGTGAACTTATGCATAGGGGTTGGCACACGTTTTCGTCTTGACTCTCCGGTAGAAACTTTGGGGCACTCTTTGAAGTTCTTTGTGTTGGTTGAATAGATGAATCTGAGATTGTGTGATGCATATCGTATAATGATACCCACGAATACTTGAGGTGACATTGGAGTATCTAGGTGACATTAGGGTTTTGGTTGATTTGTGTCTTAAGGTGTTATTCTAGTATGAACTCTATGATAGATTGATCCGAAAGAATAACTTTGAGGTGGTTTCGTACCCTACCGTAATCTCTTCGTTTGTTCTCCGCTATTAGTGACTTTGGAGTGACTCTTTGTTGCATGTTGAGGGATAGTTA
Organism: Triticum aestivum; assembly: GCF_018294505.1. Classification (NCBI taxonomy): domain Eukaryota; kingdom Viridiplantae; phylum Streptophyta; class Magnoliopsida; order Poales; family Poaceae; genus Triticum; species Triticum aestivum. The sequence continues at coordinate 576,002,886 of NC_057814.1, read as the reverse complement.
TGTGATCCAATTATGTTATTATTGTTGAGAGAACTTGCACTAGTGAAAGTATGAACCTAGGCCTTGTTTCAACGCATTGCAATACCGTTTGTGCTCACTTTTATCATTAGTTACCTTGCAGTTTTTATATTTTAGATTACAAAATCCCATATCTATCATCCATATTGCACTTGTATCACCATATCTTCGCCGAACTAGTGCACCTATACAATCTACCATTGTATTGGGTGTGTTGGGGACACAAGAGACTCTTTGTTATTTGGTTGCAGGGTTGCTTGAGAGAGACCATCTTCATCCTACGCCTCCCACGGATTGATAAACCTTAGGTCATTCACTTGAGGGAAATTTGTTACTGTCCTACAAACCTCTGCAATTGAAGGCCTAACAAAGTCTATAAGAAGAAGGTTGTGTAGTAGACATCAATATGATGCCGGATTAAAGCACTTTGAAGAACTTTATGATAGATGGATCCCATTCGTCACGAGCTGACTTGGAAAAAAATTGTTGGAAATATGCCCTAGAGGCAATAATAAAATGGTTATTATTATATTTCCTTGTTCATGATAATTGTCTATTGTTCATGCTATAATTGTGTTATCCGGAAATCGTAATACATGTGTGAATACATAGACCATAACATGTCCCTAGTGAGCCTCTAGTTGACTAGCTCGTTGATCAATAGATGGTTACGGTTTCCTGACCATGGACATTGGATGTCATTGATAACGGGATCACATCATTAGGAGAATGATGTGATGGACAAGACCCAATCCTAAGCATAGCACTAGATCGTGTAGTTCGTTTGCTAAGCTTTTCTAATGTCAAGTATCATTTCCTTAGACCATGAGATCGTGCAACTCCCGGATACCGTAGGAATGCTTTGGGTGTACCAAACGTCACAACGTAACTGGGTGGCTATAAAGGTGCACTACAGGTATCTCCGAAAGTGTCTGTTGGGTTGGCACAGATCGAGACTGGGATTTGTCAATCCGTATGACGGAGAGGTATCTCTGGGCCCACTCGGTAATGCATCATCATAATGAGCTCAATGTGACCAAGTGGTTGGTCACGGGATCATACATTACGGTACGAGTAAAGTGACTTGTCGGTAACGAGATTGAACGAGGTATTGGGATACCGACGATCGAATCTCGGGCAAGTAACGTACCGATTGACAAAGGGAATTGTATACGGGATTACTTGAATCCTCGACATCGTGGTTCATCCGATGAGATCATCGAGGAGCATGTGGGAGCCAACATGGGTATCCAGATCCCGCTGTTGGTTATTGACCGGAGAGTCGTCTCGGTCATGTCTGCGTGTCTCCCGAACCCGTAGGGTCTACACACTTAAGGTTCGGTGACGCTAGGGTTGTAGAGATATTAGTATGCGGTAACCCGAAAGTTGTTCTGAGTCCCGGATGAGATCCCGGACATCACGAGGAGTTCCGGAATGGTCCGGAGGTAAAGATTTGTATATAGGAAGTCCAGTTTCGGCCACCGGGAAAGTTTCGGGGGTCACCGGTATTGTACCGGGACCACCGGAAGGGTCCCGGGGGTCCACCGGGTGGGGCCACCTATCCCGGAGGGCCCCATGGGCTGAAGTGGGAAGGGAACCAGCCCCTGGTGGGCTGGTGCGCCCCCCATGGGCCTCCCCCTGCGCCTAGGGTTGGAAACCCTGGGGGTGGGGGGCGCCCCACCTGACTTGGGGGGCAAGTTCCCCCCTTGGCCCCCCCCCCCTTGAGATTGGATCTCTAGGGGCCGGCGCCCCCCAGGGCCCCTATATAAAGAGGGGGGAGGGAGGGCTGCGCACCCAAGCCCCTGGCGCCTCCCTCTCCCCCCGTAACACCTCTCCCTCTCGCTGAGCTTGGCGATGCCCTGCCGAGATCCCCGCTGCTTCCACCACCACGCCGTCGTGCTGCTGGATCTCCATCAACCTCTCCTTCCCCTTGCTGGATCAAGAAGGAGGAGACGTCTCTCCCAACCGTACGTGTGTTGAACGCGGAGGTGCCGTCCGTTCGGCGCTAGGATCATCGGTGATTTGGATCACGAAGAGTACGACTCCATCAACCCCGTTCTCTTGAACGCTTCCACTCGCGATCTACCAGGGTATGTAGATGCACTCCTCTCTCTCGTTGCTAGATGACTCCATAGATTGATCTTGGTGATGCGTAGAAAATTTTAAATTTCTGCTACTATCCCCTACAGTGGCATCAGAGCTAGGTTTATGCGTAGTTTCTATGCACGAGTAGAACACAAGTTGTTGTGGGCGTCGATTTTGTCAATTTACTTGCCGTTACTAGTCTTATCTTGATTCGGCGGCATCGTGGGATGAAGCGGCCCGGACCGACCTTACACGTACGCTTACGTGAGACAGGTTCCACCGACTGACATGCACTAGTTGCATAAGGTGGCTAGCGGGTGTCTGTCTCTCCCACTTTAGTCGGATCGGATTCGATGAAAAGGGTCCTTATGAAGGGTAAATAGAAATTGGCATATCACGTTGTGGTTTTGGCGTAGGTAAGAATCGTTCTTGCTAGAAACCTATAGCAGCCACGTAAAAGTTTGCAACAACAATTAGAGGACGTCTAACTTGTTTTTGCAGCAAGTGTCATGTGATGTGATATGGCCAGAAGGATGTGATGAATGATATATGTGATGTATGAGATTGATCATGTTCTTGTAATAGGAATCACGACTTGCATGTCGATGAGTATGACAACCGGCAGGAGCCATAGGAGTTGTCTTAATTTATTTATGACCTGCGTGTCAACTGGAACGTCATGTAATTACTTTACTTTATTGCTAACCGTTAGCCATAGTAGTAGAAGTAATAGTTGGCGAGACAACTTCATGAAGACACGATGATGGAGATCATGGTGTCATGCCGGTGACGATGATGAACATGGCGCCCCGAAGATGGAGATCAAAAGGAGCAAAATGATATTGGCCATATCATGTCACTATTTGATTGCATGTGATGTTTATCATGTTTTACATCTTATTTGCTTAGAACGACGGTAGCATAAATAAGATGATCCCTCGCTAAAATTTCAAGAAAGTGTTCCCCCTAACTGTGCACCGTTGCGAAAGTTCGTTGTTCCGAAGCACCACGTGATGATCGGGTGTGATAGGTTCTAACGTTCGCATACAACGGGTGTAAGCCAGATTTACACACGCAATACACTTAGGTTGACTTGACGAGCCTAGCATGTACAGACATGGCCTCGGAACACAAGAGACCGAAAGGTCGAACATGAGTCGTATAGCAGATACGATCAACATGAAGATGTTCACCGATGATGACTAGTCCGTCTCACGTGATGATCGGACACGGCCTAGTTGACTCGGATCATGTATCACTTAGATGACTAGAGGGATGTCTGTCTGAGTGGGAGTTCGTTAATAATTTGATTAGATGAACTTAATTATCATGAACTTAGTCTAAAAATCTTTACAATATGTCTTGTAGATCAAATGGCCCACGCTAATGTTGCCCTCAACTTCAACGCGTTCCTAGAGAAAACCAAGCTGAAAGACGATGGTAGCAACTACACGGACTGGGTCCGTAACCTGAGGATTATCCTCATAGCTGCCAAGAAAGCATATGTCCTTGAAGCACCGCTAGGTGATGCACCTGTTTTCCCAGCAACTCAAGACGTTCTGAACGCCTGGCAGTCGCGTAGTGATGATTACTCCCTGGTTCAGTGCGGCATGCTTTACAGCTTAGAACCGGGGCTCCAAAAGCGTTTTGAGCAGCACGGAGCATATGAGATGTTCCAAGAGCTGAAAATGGTTTTCCAAGCTCATGCCCGGGTCGAGAGATATGAAGTCTCCGACAAGTTCTACAGTTGTAAGATGGAGGAGAATAGTTCCGTCAGCGAACACATACTCAAAATGTCTGGGTTGCACAACCGCTTGTCTCAGCTGGGAGTTAATCTCCCGGATGACGCGGTCGTTGACAGAATCCTTCAGTCGCTCCCACCTAGCTACAAGAGCTTTGTGATGAACTTCAATATGCAGGGGATGGAAAAGACCATTCCTGAGGTATATTCAATGCTGAAATCAGCGGAGGTGGAGATCAAAAAGGAACATCAAGTGTTGATGGTGAATAAAACCACTAAGTTCAAGAAAGGCAAGGGTAAGAAGAACTTCAAGAAAGACGGCAAGGGAGTTGCCGCGCCCGGTAAGCAAGCTGCCGGGAAGAAGACAAAGAATGGACCTAAGCCTGAGACTGAGTGCTTTTATTGCAAGGGAAACGGTCACTGGAAGCGGAACTGCCCCAAGTACTTAGCGGATAAGAAGGCCGGCAATACCAAAGGTATATGTGATATACATGTTATTGATGTGTACCTAACCAGCGCTCGTAGTAGCTCCTGGGTATTTGATACCGGTGCGGTTGCTCATATTTGTAACTCAAAGCAGGAGCTGCGGAATAAGCGGAGACTGGCGAAGGACGAGGTGACGATGCGCGTCGGGAATGGTTCCAAGGTCGATGTGATCGCCGTCGGCACGCTACCTCTACATTTACCTACGGGATTAGTTTTAAACCTCAATAATTGTTATTTAGTGCCAGCTTTGAGCATGAACATTGTATCTGGATCTCGTTTAATGCGAGATGGCTACTCATTTAAATCCGAGAATAATGGTTGTTCTATTTATATGAGAGATATGTTTTATGGTCATGCCCCGCTGGTCAATGGTTTATTCTTAATGAATCTCGAACGTGATGTTACACATATTCATAGTGTGAATGCCAAGAAATGTAAGGTTGATAATGATAGTCCCACATACTTGTGGCACTGCCGCCTTGGTCACATTGGTGTCAAACGCATGAAGAAACTCCATGCAGATGGACTTTTGGAGTCTCTTGATTATGAATCATTTGACACGTGCGAACCATGCCTCATGGGCAAAATGACCAAGACTCCGTTCTCCGGAACAATGGAGCGAGCAACCAACTTATTGGAAATCATACATACTGATGTGTGCGGTCCAATGAGCGTTGAGGCTCGCGGTGGCTATCGTTATGTTCTCACCCTCACTGATGACTTGAGTAGATATGGGTATGTCTACTTAATGAAACACAAGTCTGAGACCTTTGAAAAGTTCAAGGAATTTCAGAGTGAGGTTGAGAATCAACGTGACAGGAAAATAAAGTTCTTACGATCAGATCGTGGAGGGGAATATTTGAGTCACGAATTTGGCACACACTTAAGGAAATGTGGAATTGTTTCACAACTCACGCCGCCTGGAACACCTCAGCGTAATGGTGTGTCCGAACGTCGTAATCGCACTCTATTGGATATGGTGCGATCTATGATGTCTCTTACCGATCTACCGCTATCATTCTGGGGTTATGCTTTAGAGACTGCCGCATTCACTTTAAATAGGGCTCCGTCGAAATCCGTTGAGACGACACCGTATGAATTATGGTTTGGAAAGAAACCTAAGCTGTCGTTTCTTAAAGTTTGGGGATGCGATGCTTATGTCAAGAAACTTCAACCTGAAAAGCTCGAACCCAAGTCGGAAAAATGCGTCTTCATAGGATACCCTAAGGAAACCATTGGGTATACCTTCTACCTCAGATCCGAAGGCAAGATCTTCGTTGCCAAGAACGGGTCCTTTCTGGAGAAAGAGTTTCTCTCGAAAGAAGTAAGTGGGAGGAAAGTGGAACTTGATGAGATGACCCCTCTCGAACCAGAAAGTAGCACAGCACAAGAAAATGTTTCTGTGGTGCCTACACCGACTAGAGAGGAAGTTAATGATGACGATCATGATCAAGTTACCACTGAACTTCGTAGGTCCACAAGGACACGTTCCGCACCAGAGTGGTACGGCAACCCTGTTCTGGAAATCATGTTGTTGGACAACGGTGAACCTTCGAACTATGAAGAAGCAATGGCGGGTCCAGATTCCAACAAATGGCTTGAAGCCATGCAATCCGAGATAGGATCCATGTATGAAAACAAAGTATGGACTTTGACAGACTTGCCCGATGATCGGCGAGCGATAGAAAATAAATGGATCTTTAAGAAGAAGACGGACGCGGATGGAAATGTTACCATCTATAAAGCTCGACTTGTCGCTAAGGGTTATCGACAAGTTCAAGGAGTTGACTACGATGAGACCTTCTCACCCGTAGCGAAGCTGAAGTCCGTCCGAATCATGTTAGCAATTGCCGCATTCTACGATTATGAAATATGGCAAATGGACGTCAAAACGGCATTCCTTAACGGCTTCCTTAAGGAAGAATTGTATATGATGCAGCCGGAAGGTTTTGTCGATCCTAAGAATGCTAACAAAGTATGCAAGCTCCAGCGCTCAATCTATGGGCTGGTGCAGGCATCTCGGAGTTGGAACATTCGCTTTGATGAGATGATCAAAGCGTTTGGGTTTACGCAGACTTATGGAGAAGCCTGTGTTTACAAGAAAGTGAGTGGGAGCTCTGTAGCATTTCTCTTATTATATGTGGATGACATACTATTGATGGGAAATGATATAGAATTCTTGGAAAGTATAAAGGCCTACTTGAATAAGTGTTTTTCAATGAAGGACCTTGGAGAAGCTGCTTACATATTAGGCATCAAGATCTATAGAGATAGATCGAGACGCCTCATAGGTCTTTCACAAAGCACATACCTTGACAAGATATTGAAGAAGTTCAATATGGATCAGTCCAAGAAGGGGTTCTTGCCTGTATTGCAAGGTGTGAGATTGAGCACGGCTCAATGCCCGACCACGGCAGAAGATAGAGAAAAGATGAGTGTCGTCCCCTATGCCTCGGCCATAGGGTCTATTATGTATGCCATGCTGTGTACCAGACCTGATGTAAACCTTGCCGTAAGTTTGGTAGGAAGGTACCAAAGTAATCCCGGCATGGAACACTGGACAGCGGTCAAGAATATCCTGAAGTACCTGAAAAGGACTAAGGATATGTTTCTCGTTTATGGAGGTGACGAAGAGCTCGTCGTAAAGGGTTACGTCGATGCTAGCTTCGACACAGATCTGGATGACTCTAAGTCACAAACCGGATACGTGTATATTTTGAATGGTGGGGCAGTCAGCTGGTGCAGTTGCAAGCAAAGCGTCGTGGCGGGATCTACATGTGAAGCGGAGTACATGGCAGCCTCGGAGGCAGCACATGAAGCAATCTGGATGAAGGAGTTCATTGCCGACCTAGGAGTTATTCCCAATGCATCGGGGCCGATGACTCTCTTCTGTGACAACACTGGAGCTATTGCCCTTGCCAAGGAGCCCAGGTTTCACAAGAAGACCAGGCACATCAAGCGTCGCTTCAACTCCATTCGTGAAAATGTTCAAAATGGAGACATAGATATTTGTAAAGTGCATACGGATTTGAATGTCGCAGATCCGTTGACTAAACCTCTTCCACGAGCGAAACATGATCAACACCAGAACTCTATGGGTGTACGATTCATCACAATGTAACTAGATTATTGACTCTAGTGCAAGTGGGAGACTGTTGGAAATATGCCCTAGAGGCAATAATAAAATGGTTATTATTATATTTCCTTGTTCATGATAATTGTCTATTGTTCATGCTATAATTGTGTTATCCGGAAATCGTAATACATGTGTGAACACATAGACCATAACATGTCCCTAGTGAGCCTCTAGTTGACTAGCTCGTTGATCAATAGATGGTTACGGTTTCCTGACCATGGACATTGGATGTCATTGATAACGGGATCACATCATTAGGAGAATGATGTGATGGACAAGACCCAATCCTAAGCATAGCACTAGATCGTGTAGTTCGTTTGCTGAAGCTTTTCTAATGTCAAGTATCATTTCCTTAGACCATGAGATCGTGCAACTCCCGGATACCGTAGGAATGCTTTGGGTGTACCAAACGTCACAACGTAACTGGGTGGCTATAAAGGTGCACTACAGGTATCTCCGAAAGTGTCTGTTGGGTTGGCACAGATCGAGACTGGGATTTGTCACTCCGTATGACGGAGAGGTATCTCTGGGCCCACTCGGTAATGCATCATCATAATGAGCTCAATGTGACCAAGTTGTTGGTCACGGGATCATGCATTATGGTACGAGTAAAGTGACTTGTCGGTAACGAGATTGAACGAGGTATTGGGATACCGACGATCGAATCTCGGGCAAGTAACGTACCGATTGACAAAGGGAATTGTATACGGGATTACTTGAATCCTCGACATCGTGGTTCATCCGATGAGATCATCGAGGAGCATGTGGGAGCCAACATGGGTATCCAGATCCCGCTGTTGGTTATTGACCGGAGAGTCGTCTCGGTCATGTCTGCGTGTCTCCCGAACCCGTAGGGTCTACACACTTAAGGTTCGGTGACGCTAGGGTTGTAGAGATATTAGTATGCGGTAACCCGAAAGTTGTTCGGAGTCCCGGATGAGATCCCGGACATCACGAGGAGTTCCGGAATGGTCCGGAGGTAAAGATTTGTATATAGGAAGTCCAGTTTCGGCCACCGGGAAAGTTTCGGGGGTTACCGGTATTGTACCGGGACCACCGGAAGGGTCCCGGGGGTCCACCGGGTAGGGCCACCTATCCCGGAGGGCCCCATGGGCTGAAGTGGGAAGAGAGCCAGCCCCTGGTGGGCTGGTGCGCCCCCCATGGGCCTCCCCCTGCGCCTAGGGTTGGAAACCCTGGGGGTGGGGGGCGCCCCACCTGACTTGGGGGGCAAGTTCCCCCCTTGGCCGCCGCCCCCCTTGAGATTGGATCTCTAGGGGCCGGCGCCCCCCAGGGCCCCTATATAAAGAGGGGGGGGGAGGGAGGGCTGCGCACCCAAGCCCCTGGCGCCTCCCCCTCCCCCCGTAACACCTCTCCCTCTCGCTGAGCTTGTCGAAGCCCTGCCGAGATCCCCGCTACTTCCACCACCACGCCGTCGTGCTGCTGGATCTCCATCAAACTCTCCTTCCCCCTTGCTGGATCAAGAAGGAGGAGACGGAGGTGTTGTCCGTTCGGCGCTAGGATCATCGGTGATTTGGATCACGACGAGTACGACTCCATCAACCCCGCTCTCTTGAACGCTTCCGCTCGCGATCTACAAGGGTATGTAGATGCACTCCTCTCTCTCGTTGCTAGATGACTCCATAGATTGATCTTGGTGATGCGTATAAAATTTTAAATTTCTGCTACGATCCCCAACAAAAATGCCACCTGGGCACTTTGACCGGTCAAAATTCCCTTCCTGGCGCGACCCACGCATTTGCCCTCCATCTCTCACGCGAACGCGCTCACGCCCGGCAGCCAGCCACGAGCCTGACTCCATCTTCCTCCGCCGGCGTGGTCCGCTCGTCCCCACGCCCCGCCTTCTTCCACCACCCCCGGATTTGGCCCAACTGCGACACGTCGCCGCCGCGCCGTCCTCGATCTGGATCGAGACGCCGCCACTCCCTTTTCTCTTCTCCGCCCCACGACGACGGCAAACGGTGGGAGGGCCAACAGCGACTAACACGCGCGCAGAGGCAGGGGGGCGGACGGCAGCTGTCTTGCCTTCTCGGGGAGCTGGCCGCCGAAGTACAACAGCCAGGCATTGATGGCGCCTGCGCCATGGCTCGTATCCACGCCACCGGCGGCATGCCGAAGAGAGCCAGCCGGGCGAATCCCACGCCGCCGAGCAGGTGGTGCCCTGCTGTGGGCGGGACAACTGATTCGCCCAGTTTTGCAGCGGGGAGATGGCGTCTCCGGCCACCGGCGCGAAATTCGCCCAAGTTGAGCGCTGAACTTAAACTGGCATGCAGTTTTTGCGCGGAGCTGTGGCTGTGTTGTACCCGTTGCAATGGCGCCGGTGGCCGGATACATCATATACATACATGGTCGTGTCGCCCAGTTCAAGCTCAGCCACACGAGCTGCATCACTGGTCGACGCAGCTGGGCGATGACTTGCTCTTGTACACGTGGCGATTTTGACTAGTCAAAGCGTTCAGGTGGTTTTTTTTTTTTTGCCAAGTCACCTCCGGACAACCAGGACCCATCTGTCATAAACGGGCTTAACGTGCTCTAATCCGTCGATCAGTGTTATTCGCAAAAAAAATAAGGTAGACATGGCGGTTCATGTCAAAAAAAATGTAAGATATTGTTTTCTGATAACCTAGCCCTCAGTGTGGTGGTTTCTTGCAATTTATTCACCTTTATATGAAAGCATGTATCTTTTTGTACTTGTAGCATTACTCGTTCTTTGGGCTTCTGGAACTGGAAGTTTGTTTCACAAGTCTGTTGTGCCTGGTGGCCTGCTCCCTCTGTCGTCTGTCTCTTTGGTTACGTGAAATGTGGTGCGTCGTTTTTGAAACTCTTTATTCCTGAGCGATTTGTTATGAATAAGTGAATCTGAATCTGGTTATCCTGTGACTATGGATGCTTTGTGCTTTGTGCTCAGACCCTCAGATTGTAAGAAGTTACCAGTAAATAGTTTAATCAAACATAGAAGGCTCACTGGATCGTAAATTGTTACTATCACTTATCAATACAATCAAATATACTGTAGATGGTTCACTAGTCTTTACGGTGTGGCGTTTCCACTGGACTTTGTTAGTAGTGGTATTTTGGTAGCCTACCACTGAAAATTAAGCGATTTTTTTGTGGTGATTGAAACGTGGCACATAATTTTCACTGAAGACGATTTAAGGAAGAGAGGATGGCTTGAGGACGCCCATTTTCTTGAATTTCTTGCTAGGTTTGTCTGGAGAATTTTCAGTGGGTTTATTTACCCCACCCGTCGGGCCAAGTGGTGGGTATACCTGGCCTGCGATTGCGAGCCGGGGTGTGCAGTGCGTGTGTTATTTAGAACCTGTCATGCGTTGTGTGTGATTTTATTATCAGAAGAAATGAAAGAAGTGTGAACCTCACCGGCTCACTTGTCTCTCTCTCTCTCTCTCTCTCTCTCTCTCTCTCTCTCTCTCTCTTCATCTTCTCTGCCCCAATTTATCGTGTGGAACTGACACAGATCGCAGCGAGGCCTCACAACTGGATCCAGTCCAAAAGAGCTCGTCGAGCACTGGTCCACTACTACCCTCTCGCCGGCTGCGTCGCTGCCGGAGCCACCGCCGGCGAAGTCATCATTAGATGCGTCGGGAAGGGCGTGTCGTTCGTCATGACCTCCATCGTCGAGCTGAAAGAAGAGCTCCCCGTCTTCTACCCGGCGCCCCATGCATGGTTTCAGCCAGGTACTCCGAACCGTTGATGGTGATGTAGATGACCGTCTTTTCTTCTCGTTGGGGTGACGTGGAACCGCGCCGTTGGCGACGGAAGAGGGCTGGGGCAGCTCATGCAGGCGATCGACCAGCGTGCTTGAAGGGTATCCTCTCCTTCAAGTTTCAGAGGGTGTTTGGTTACAGGAACTTATTGGTGTAGGGACTTAGAAAAGTTCCTTTAAGTCCCATCTAAACCAAACAGGAGGAACTTATAGGGACTTAAAGTGGGCATTTGGGACTTATAAAATAAGACTCTCAAGAAGAGTCTTATAGGGACTTATAGTTGTAATATGGTCTTTTAGTCCATGTTAAGTCTCAGGAACCAAACAGGTAGGGACTTTTTAGGGATTTATAACTTATAAGTTAGGACTAAAAAAAAGTCCTAGGACTTATGAACCAAACAGGGCCTCAGCCAGGTTCTTCAAGGGTATCCCCTCCATGACCTTGCGGGGTGAGATGGCCATCTCCAGTCCTGACGGGGAGGACAATGTCATGACGTTGTCAGATGCACGACGGCTTCATCGAAGAATAGGCCGGTAGTGCCCACCAGGTCGCTACAACCTTCGTCTCCATTCCTATAACACCTTGGTTGCAAAATGGCCACCTCTAGCGATCCTAAAAGTGTCCCCTTCCAGAAATGACCCACAGGAGTGGCAATGGGTCGCCATGGACCCCCCAGAAGCAGCTAACACCAACACGTTGAGAAGATGCATGAAAAATTGATGTAAGATGTACACTTCGAGTTTCTAAACTCCTATAACACCTTGGTTGCAAAATGGCCACCTCTAGCGATCCTAAAAGTGTCTCCTTCCAGAAATGACCCGCAGGAGTGGCAATGGGTCGCCATGGACCTCCCCAGAAGCAGCTAACACCAACACGTTGAGAAGATGCATGAAAAATTGATGTAAGATGTACACTTCGAGTTTCTAAATATAATAAAATTTATCTCTGTTTAATCGCTTTGCCACATATGATGTCGTACTCAAGCTCGATGTTGGAGGAAGTAGTAAAGCGCTCTTCCACGAAACCGAGGGGCAGCCGGTGCTCCACAACGGCCACCATGCACGGGGTGACGGAGAAGGAAAATGACTTGACACCAATTGTTAGCGCCACTAGGGCCATATCCCATGACACATAATGAGAGGGTGAGATGGTCGCATAAGCGCATGGTGTGCTATAGAAATTAAAATTGTATCCTTTCACTTCAAAATAAGTGTTGCTGATTTACTATAAAATTTGTACTACTCCCTCCGTTCCTAAATACTTGTCTTTCTAGGCATTTCAACAAGTGACTACATACGGAGTAAAATGAGTGAATCTACACTCTAAAATATGTCTACATACATCCGTATGTGATATTCATTTGAAATGCCATTTAATAACGGAGGGAGTAATTTAGTACTCGCTCCTTCCCAAAATATAAGGCACGGCTCAACTTTTTTGGTTTCTGTTGCACAATTTTGATAAGATTTTCACTTCTTATATGTCTATAAAATTAGTATACGAACATATGAAATAAATTTGTTTCGCAAGACAAATACAACTATGCCGTTTATACATGTTCAGTCAATGTACTCTGATATATATTAGTAGTCAAAATCGTGCATTAGAGATCGTGCAAAGTCAATCGCGCTTATATTTTGGAAAGAGGGAGTACAACTTGGGACCCACGACGTATTTGTTTTCTTTATTACACTAGTTATTAGGTGAGCAAGTGTTATCAAAAAGAGAAAAAGAAAAAGGAAATAGAAAATGACACGATATAGTATCACCTAGTGAGGTGAGCAACAAAATCCTGCAAATCCTTGCGCGATGAGCCGCCTGCAGCCGCGCACGCGCGAACGGCCTCCCCGAGCGCCATGGCGCGCCGCCTCATCGCGAGCCCTTCCTCGCCGACCATCGCCGTCTCGATCGCCTGCTGTATGGCCGCGGCCGGCGTCACCTCGCCGTGTTTCTCCCACGGCCTCACCAGGAGGCCGGCCCCGAGGTATTTCTCGACGAACTGCGCGTCCCATGGCTGGTCGGAGTGCATGGGCCACGCGAGGATCGGCTTGCCGTGGCTCATGCTCTCCACGGTCGAGTTCCAGCCGCAGTGGCTCATGAACGCCGCCGTGGCCGGGTGCGCCAGGATCTCCAGCTGCGGCGCCCACCCGGTGATCACCAGCCCCGTGCCCTGGGTCTGCTCGGCGAACTCGGACGCCAGCCTCGAGTGTCGCCGGCTGTCGGCGTCGTCCGTGGACACGCTGCCGCGGTCGGCGTCGCGCAGCACCCAGATGAAGCGCTGCTTGCTACCCTGCAGCGCCGCGGCGAGCTCCGCGACCTGCTCTCCTCGCAGCGAGGACGTCGAGCCGAACGACACGTAGAGCACCGACGCCGCCGGTTGCTCGTCGAGCCAGTCCAGGCACTCGTGCCGCCCCTGCTTCGCGTCGATCTGGCCCGGCTCCAGCAGAGGGTTCAACGGCCCGATGGCGAAGATCCTCTGGCCGACGGCGGCGAGGGTCTCGGCGAAGGCGTCGACGAACTCGCCCTCGAGCGCGCGGCACGTGTTGGCGACCATGCCGCCGCCGCGCGAGACCGACTGCGCCATGCTGGACTGCCTCTTGGCGCACTCCATGAACTCCCTGGACACGAACCTGTCCATGGGGGCGTACTCGAGGCCGCACTCCCGCAGGAGGCGGTGCCCGGCGTCCACCATGCCGACCATGTAGGACACGGCGCCGCAGTAGAGCCCGAAGGACTCCCCGTTGCCGTTGGGCAGCCGCTCCGCCTCGACGGCGGCGAAGGCGTTGAGGACGTCGTGCAGGACGACGACGCGGCGGCGGGACGCGGAGAGGTCCCGGAGGAGCGCGGCGAGCGGGGCGGCCGCCCCGGCGACGTAGGCCTCGAACATGGGCATGATGTGGGTGGGGAAGGGCGAGGCGGCGTCCGGGTCGGGCGGCGGGGCGGCGAACGCGGGGATGTCGAGCTCGTGGAAGTGGACGGAGCGGAGCGCCTCCGCGTCCCAGCCGTGCACGCGCGCGCGGGCCTGGCGGACGTGCGCCGCGGGCGCCGCGTAGTGCAGGTCGAGGTCCAGCCCGTGAGGCTCCGACGCGAGCTGCAGCGACAGGTGCAGCAGCTGGTTCAGGTGGCCCTGCATCGGGAACGGCACCGCCACCACCGCCACCGACGACTCCATATCCATTGGATCTGTGTACAGTGTACTCGGTGGGTTTCCTCCTTGCCGATGTGTTTGTGGTGCTGAGGAGCGGAGGGGCGGCCGGCGGTGCATATTTATGAGCGGCGTGCCATGGCGGAAGCTTCCCTTCCGTCAGTGAGCAAATCTGTAGCGCCCACGCTTGTGTTCTTTTAGAAGATGCTGCATGACGTAGGCTCAGATCTACCTTGTTATTCAAAGCATTTCTTAAAGATTGGTCAACAGTGGCGTCTGGTTGCATGGTGACGAGTGAAGCTTCATATATTTCTTTTTTTAATAGGAAGATAATTGTAATTTAGTGATCAGAAGCTGATGAATGGTCTGTCCTGGTCCGATATTTCCTCGATCGACCAAAAAGATGGTGCCCTCGTGGGCAACCGTGGCGGCATCGTAGAAGCTGCAAGGTCGTGGGGGCCGGCGATCGGACGGATCTGTTGTCGGCCCTGTGAGGCGGCCGCGCAGAAACGGCGACGGATCATCGGTGTGCTGAGTGCTGACCGCTGAGGCCTGAGGTAGGTAGTCAATGATGCCTTCACTTGCATACTGTCTACTGAGATACTGTACTACCAAACGGCAAAGTTCAGAAATGGAGTTTCTCTGGAAAACGAAAATGAAGATGATTCTCTCTTGATTTTATCAAGAAGAGTCGATACTTTGTTGAAGACATTGCCCGGATATGTTCGGACTAGTTTTTTAAGGTGAAACTTTGATTCTGTTTTTTGGTTGTTGGATCCGGTGACGACGACACTCGAGTGTCGCTTTCATTCTAAAGGCGTCCTTGTTGAAGAAGCTCGTTGTTCTTGTGGTGTCATGAGATGGTTGATGCGGATATGATCATTGTTGTAGTTTGTCGGATTTGATACTTCAGGGTTTTCTTTTTCCTCGCTTAGGCATAGTTTTGGTCTTATATGAGTTTACTATTTGCCGATCCTTTTTTGTATGGGTTGGCATTGACTGTGTGCGTCCAACTATGTAGAGGTTAAGTGTGTGCTCATTGTTTCTGTGTCCATTTGATGCTTCATTTGAGTAAATTACATCCACCCTTTATAAAAATCAAGTGATTTTTTCTGGACGCACTATTGAAAGAATTTTTTTGGGTAAGTTCACTACCCCAACTTGGAGCGAACAACACAACCCAACTTTGTAGTTTGTCTTACCAAATTCATTCCCTGGCCGGAGATGAAGAGGGTTGAGTTTAGAAGAACAATGCAACATACCGGTTTATACCTCTTACCACTTTGAATAAAATGACATGGTAGGACGATTTGCATGTCACATGATATCTCAATGTTTTGCAACAATGGCAAGAGTCCACAAATGCCAAGATGATATATAGTAGCATCACCAAACTATAAGTACTCTCCACCTATGCATCAGACCCGACTATTTTTTAAAAGTTCCAGTGACTTGATTATTAACCATCGGATTGGGATCCAAGCGTTGCGGGCCTTGTTCTTCCTCTAGAAGTCGCGCCCTATGGCCCCGCCACAAGCATCGGCGGAATTGCCTGCCCCGCCACCCTCGTTCAAAATGTGTTTAGTCTCTAATGTTAATTTGGTGTTGTTGATAATGTTGTTAGTGAGACTAATATCAATTAGTAAGTTTATCTCAGGATCTTGGTCTCTTGATGGGTTTATAAGGAGATGGTTTACCCCCACTTTAGAAAGGAAAAAAAGCGTTAGTTTTTCGAAGACTCAAAGGTTTCGTATGACAATTGATGGGGATCACACAAAACATTCTAGTCATACCCTTGAAAAATTGGTTAAAACCATTCTTCATGTGATATGTGCTACATACCTCATGCACACGGGTCCAAGGGCCATGCACAAGGTGTCCAGGGAAATATCTCTGGACACCCTGTACGCACGAGGTCGGGTCCGAAACTTTCTCGGCACCCCGTGTACTGCATGAGGTCTAGGGTTTCGCTCTCTGGTGATCCCGCGCGCACCGTGTCTTAAGGTTGTGCTCACCCCCACCCCGTGGTAACAATCACTTTGGTGGTGGTAGTGGTGGTGGTGGTGGTGGGGGAGGGGGGGGTTATAAATACCTAGCCTTCTTCGACGTCCAACAACAACAACAAAAAAACCTTTGATTTGAGCCGCTCCACCATGGTCAATACCACAAAAGCTCAATTACTCTCAATCCCTTTGCTAAAACTCCACCAAACTTTGTGGATTGAAAGATAATCAGCCAATTTATATTTCCACCAAACCAATCTATGATCCCCACTCTTGTCCATCACCAATAGTTGCAACTAGCTCTTGCTTGTGGTGTGCTCTGCAAAATTTGTAAAGGTCTGATGGTGACCTCCAAGACCAACCACGAGTGGTTTGAGGTTCATCCATTAAGGGTGATTCAAAGGAGATTAGTGGGAGCTACTTGGTGGCATTCCAGAGCTTTGACTCTGGTCACTTTTCAATGTAGATTAGCACTCCCCAAAAGGTATTGAACTTGGGGATACATTTGCGTGTTTGACTTGTGTAGTTAATCTTTTTCCTACCTTTACTTGTGTTTGCTAGCTATTTTGTTGACATTTCATCCTAGTATGTTAGCATGCTTGCCATATAGGTTCTTCTCATCTTAGGTTGCATATCAAGAGAACTTACTTTATCCGATTGCCCCTAAAATTGTAAGTTAGCTAAATTTTGTAGTCTCCTATTCACCCTCCCTCTAGTTGACCTCACGATCTATTCATGCGTCTAGTGACACTGCAACTTGCCCCTCGTCGCCATATAGATTTTTATTTTATTGTTTCGTCTTTAACGTTAATACCAATACCACTAATTCCACTATTATATGGTTATTCTTGCAAACTATAACAAAGGGCAATTTTTATGTAAGTTGTGTGCAAATTTTGCAATATTTGTTTTACTTTTTATTTAAATTTATTTCCCTTTAGGGGTGATAACAATGCTACTAATTCCACTATTATATGTTTATTCTTGCATATTATAACAAAGTGGATATTTTGTGTAAAATATGTGCAAATTATGTCATTATTTGTTTTAGCTTTTATTTCATTTTCCGTATTCTTTAAGGGTAAGACCAATGCCACTAATGCTCCTTCTTAGATTTGTTTTCTTCAAAAGTTCCACTATTATATGTGTATTCTTGCCTATTTAATAGAATCACAAATTGCTTGCAAAATTTGTCATTATTTGTTTTAGTTTTTGTTTTCATTTTTCTTTCTTCTAAAAAGGTAATATATATGCAACTAATTCATTCTTCCTTGGAAAACATTATTATTTTGATTTTGTTTCAGTGGCATTTGTCCTTTCGTTGGACCTGTATATTATGTGATTTTTTCTTTGTTTTTAAAGGGTAATACGAATGCCATTAATTCATTCCTTCTTAAAAAACTTTTAGTTTTTCAAAAATTTAACTATTATTTGCTTATTCTGTACATTATAAAAAGACGCAATTTATGTGTAAATTGTACAAAATTTGTTATGAATTTTTGTTTTTTCTTCTCCTTTGAAGGGCAATACTAATGCCACTAATTCATTCTTTCTTACATTTTTTTCCTTCATTTATTTTCATTTCTGTGTTCTGTCTTACCATGTATTGGGTCAGTTTGTGTCTTATCAAATCAAGCCAACATATCTGGCGGGCTTCTATTTTGTGACCATAGGGCTGAATGCTCTTTTAAAAAAAGTCATCTGGGACAAAATTTAGTGCATGTCGATTTTCATTTTGTTGCATGTTTGTTTGTCCACAGGATGGTGCAAAATCGGACTTGTAACAAGTAGTATTAGAATTTCATTCTCTTTTTTTTGCAGGGATTAGAATTTCATTCGACATACCCTTTTTCTTCTTTTGGTTATCGGATTAACGTATTTGTACTGTGCTTTGTTGTTGTCTCAGTCCAAGATCGATTGTATTAACGGGTTTGTATTGTGCTTAGTTTTGTGTTACAAACTTAAAATAAAATCTATATGTTAATTATTTTTCTAATTTTCAAGGACCTGAAATATTTAATTTTTTAGTTCTGTCAATTTCCTTGTCTTGATTGAAGCAGCCCACCTACAAAGGATTGTATCCGGTCTGTGATTCAAGTAGACATAAAAATCACCGAACTCTTGCTGATCTATGCGTGAAACAAGTACGAGCCCTATGCATGAATGTCAATGTCCTAAATCCTGTGTTATAGCTGGGTGATGAAGTGAGCAAGTGGTAGATATATAGAAAACTTTGAGAGGGAAGGACACGAAAGAGACTAGAACTACACTTGTATTCAATCAATCAAAGTGTACATATATACTGACCCATGAACACGTAGATGCGACCATGATCTAATAAATACCACCGAAGCTGACTCCACTAAACCAGCGCATGCAATAATGACACATGAGAACATGAGAAGTTGTTATAGAGAGATGGAGCTTGGGAGCTATTGATGTGGGAGTAACGGGTCGGGGTGACGTGCTCTAATAGAAACGATCGAGTAGGAATCTGCAAGCAAATCGACTAATATAATTTTTTGGTCACTCAACTGGCCCAAAAACAAATTCAATCAACTTTCACGTAGCTTGTCCCTTTTTTTAAAAGGTAACAAAAATATCCTCAAGATCATGGAGAGAAGACGAACATAGCTCTAGACGGGACGCAGCCAAGAGCAGCAGCACATACTTACTCCCTCTGTTCCACAATTCTTGTCATGGTTTTAGTTATAATTTGAACTAAAACCATGACAAGAATTATGGAACGGAGGGCTTGAATTACACCATTTGCACTCGAGGGAAGTCAATGGAAAGATTAGGAGATAGTGCCAATTTTAGGTTAATAATAAGGCATGGTTGTTTGGTCTTCAAGCGCAAAGAATCATAGTACAATGTTACCAAAAAAGTTCTTTATCTTACTAAAACACTCTAGGTGAACTAAATCCCTCGCAGGTGCCCGTTGCACTCGTGTAACAGTGCAACGCTCTACCTATTGGGACCCGATGGGTATGGTGCCCATGCAAGTGTGTGCTTCCCGCCTTCCCTTTCCTATGAAGGACTCCCTCCGTCCGGAAATACTTCTCATAGAATGGATGAAAATATCCAGAAATACCTGTCATAGAAATGGATGAAAATGACAAGTATTTCCGGACGGAGGGAGTAGGTGTGGTTTTTCTCCGTGTGAAGTTTCTAGAATTTTTGAATGTTAAAATATTTACCTTTTTAAAAGCTAACTTTATTATTTGAAATCACAAAGTTTAAATTTTCAAAAGTTGAAGTTATAAAATTTTAACATTGTGAAGTTTTGAAAATCCTAAAAGTTTTAAATATTGAAAGCTCAACCAAGATTTTTTGAAAGCTTGTACAATAATTTCTAAAACTGTCTAAAATGAAATTTCAGGTAATAGAAATCGGTAAATATGAAAACTTGGCCCAAAAAGAGGAAAAACAATCTCGTGCGTAGCCCATGTGCGGCTGACCCTCAATTAGCCGTGTTCCTCTCTCGGGCCGGGGTAGGGTGTTGTGATCCTTTAATTTGCCAATACAACCATGTTTGATTTTCACTTTCAGACTTTTTCCTTTTTCATTAGCGATTTTTTGGGTGCTCCTATGCTCCAAATAACTATCACTACTTCTTGGAATTTTACTCTTGGACTTCTTGAAGCTAGACAATCTGTTGGATGGAAGATTTAACCAAAAGAAACGATAAGAGAAAGAATTGACAATCATTTATAATAGGGAAAAAAACAGAGTTTATACTGTGTAAAAAATAGAGTTTGCAGCACGAGACACGCAGACTATAGCTCATTGAATCAAGCCTCTACTCTACCCGAGACAATCTAATCGACATCACTTCGTATATCTAGCTGGTAGACGATTCCTAACCCTTAGTTGCTAGTTGCTCCTATATTGTAATCTTCTTGAGGACAAGCTCCATGAGAGCGGAAGGGACAATACGTCCTTACCTTCTCAAACCCATCCGATGCCATGAATGATTCCAGGTTCCCCGGACAAGAGAGGAACTGGATGCATGCCGCCCTCAGCGCGGAGCAACTATGCTTCTCCGCCAACGCTAGAGCGACAGCCACGGAGCTCATGTCGACGCGCCAGCACAATGCGTCCTCGCAGAGGAGCTTCAACTCTTCCAGCTTGTACCTGTCCGCCGCGACGAGCAGCCTCTCCGCCATCGACGCCGACAGGATCACGGGAGGTGAGTCCGTGTAGATGAACTGGAGCAGGGCCTTGAACACCTCGGCGTCCATGTCGTCGACGCGCAGTACGGCGGTGTCGCTGCTGTCGCTGGCGGTGGCCGAGGCGAGCGAGAGGTCCGCCTTGAAGACGGGTGACCCGGCCTCGAGTATCTGCCGGTGCGCGGGGAGCGTCTCCCCGCCGACCTCGATGTGCACGTCCACTCCCTTCGTGTTCCAGACGGCTTCCCCGAGTTGCCCGGGCAATCCGAAGGGAGGCGCCACCACTGTAGGCTCCGGTGCGGCAGTCTCGGCGTGGTCTTCGGTGCACAGCTCGGTGACGGTGACGGTGACATCGCACAGAACAGTCAGGCAGTCGTCCTTGAGATGCTTCCTCGTTAGGGCGTCCAGATCCTCGTGTTTCAAGAAGCCCCGCGTGCCCCAACTGAGGTTACTCGAGAAGAAGCGTGTCTTGGCTATGTCTCGAGTGTAGCTCGGCTTCCATGCCTGGTCGAGTATGCTCAGCTGGGCCTTTGCCGTGGCATCCCCGGTCCTCTCGTGGCTGGCATGCTCGAGGAAGAGAGAGGGACATGTACCCCTCGTACTCCTTCCCGTTGCCGTTTGGGTAGCATACGAGACGCCAGTCGTGGCCGCCGACGCGGAACGTGCCTGATCTCACCTTAGCGCCATTGCCCGTCGACCCGGAACATGTGGGAGCCGGTCGCCTGCCGCGCGGCGATGCTTGAAGCGGAGAGCTGCTGCCGGCCGGCGGCACGCAGGGCGGAAAAGGCAGCGGAGATCGACATGTATGACTGGAGCGCGTACGTGGACGTCGACCAAGGAGACGGCCGCCGCTAGCTTGTGTAGAGATGGCCGGAGTTGGATGTGCGGCAAATCGCAAGATGCATGCGCGTGTTATATACGTACGGTTATAGGTCGCTATTTCAAGAGTCCTCGACGGCGTCGGTAGAGATAAACTAGAATTTTTTTAATTCTTTTTGTTGAGAATCAGGTAGAGATATAGATTTGTGTTAACAGGGGAACTATATTATACTAGTCGGCGTGCAGCAGATCTGGTCGTAATTCTTATCTCAACTTTAAAACATGTAAAACTCTAAATATACTAGGAGTAGTTACGACTCAGCCACAATTATTTCTTTTCAGTTTTGCTAGAACTCATCTAGATGAGATTTAATTTGGTCTCATTCATCTTTTATAGTCACTGGATGTGATGTTATAAGATGCGTGTGTGTTGACGTGGGTTGTATCCATTCTTGTTTTCCAGGTGAATGAGACCAAATTACGTCTCATCTAGATGAGTTCTAGATACTCCCATTCCTTTTACCGGATCTATCTATTGATCAAATCAATCCGGCAATTAAACCCACACATTTTGTAAACCTGGCAAGAAGCCCAGATCTATACTGGTTCAACATCAATCTTGTCCGACATATACCTTACATCCACCATATTTTAGATTTTAGTGACATTTAATTTGATTTGAGTATGGGTAAGAGAAGGCAAGGAAAGTTTCAGTTAGTAGAGATTTTGGTAATATTGATTTGATTCGATTCGACTGCGTTAATGCAGGACGTGGTTTTTGGAAAGTATCGATTTTGTTTAGATTATTCCAATTTATTATATTTATGTTGGTTTTTATTTTATGCGGCATTGGTTGTGGTTGTCAAAAACCAACCCTAACTCAAGGGGGGGGGGGGGGGTGGACCGTTAGGGGGCAAATACCGTAAAAGAGGGGAGACGGCGAAACCAACTCTCCTATAATAATAGAGATAAAAAATACATCTCTTGAGGTATGATTGCCTTTTTTGTCCTGAACTGATTGCAGACGAAAAGTCATCAAGGTATATGGGACCAGCATCCGAGAGACGAAAGAATTGAGATCACCCTTGTTGGAAGATACACAAATTCAAAATCCTAGCCTAAAAAAAAGTTCCCGGCCTCACGTCAGCACATGAGGCAGTACCAACATGACGAAAAGGAGGCTAAGGGACCAAACACCAAAGAAAAGCCGCCGCCACCACCACATCGATAAACTCTGCAAACACTACGGAAGTACTCTATGCCAATGAGCCATCGCCGCCCACATCGAGATCGGGAGGCTCAAGGAAATTTTATTCGCCAGATCGGCAAGTTCTATAGGACGGTCGTTCGACCTGCAATGTTGTATGACGCTGAGTGTTGGCCGACTAAAAGGCGATATGTTCAACAGTTAGGTGTGGCGGAGATGCGTATGTTGAGATGGATGTGTGGCCACATGAGGAAGGATCGAGTCCGGATGATATAAGAGAT
The DNA here is from genome assembly GCF_018294505.1 of Triticum aestivum. NCBI lineage: Eukaryota > Viridiplantae > Streptophyta > Magnoliopsida > Poales > Poaceae > Triticum > Triticum aestivum. The sequence continues at coordinate 575,980,050 of NC_057814.1, read as the reverse complement.
AGAGTTGGGGTAGCACCAATTGAAGAGAAGCTTGTCCAACATCGTCCGAGATGGTTTGGGCATATTCAGCACAGGCCTCCAGAAGCTCCAATGCATAGCAGACAGCTAAAGCGTGCGGAGAATGTCAAGAGAGGTCGGGGTAGACCAGATTTGACACGGGAGGAGTCCGTTAAGAGAGACCTGAAGTATTGGAGTATCACCAAAGAACTAGCTATGGACAGGGGTGCGTGGAAGCTTGCTGTCCATGTGCCAGAGCCATGAGTTGGTCGCGAGATCTTATGAGTTTCACATCTAGTCTACCAACAACTTATTTGAGACTAAAGGATTTGTTGTTGTTGTTGTTGTTGTTGTATCCTCGAACAAAGGGAAGGGTGCATCTATCCGTCAGTTGCTCGGAATAGCTCTATGGAATAGTTGATATATTTTCACGGCTTACTACTCATCTTCCTCCAACGCGTGGCTACTGTTCATCTTCTTTCCCTCCCAGTGGACCCGCTCTTTGGCCCCTGCTTAACTACCTGCCGCTGCCACGCGCCACATCACCCTCTCCGAGCTGCCTCCTCCGATGTGCCGCCGTCACCTCGATCATCCCTCTAAGCCTCACCCTTCTCCTGCGCCGGCGAGCGTCAACCCTCTTCCTCTCACATTGTCCCGGTTTCCAGTAATCTCCTGGCTCGCCCTCGTCGGGTGGCTGCGCAGCCACCCCGTTTTAGGCTTGGGCACAGGGCGCGTGAGGGATCGGGTGATCCAAGAAACAATTTTAGGCACCTGATGTCTAGCACATCAACATTTCTTTTTGCTTTTTTCTGTAGTGTTTAGTGCGAGTGGAAGGTGACGTTCTTGTCAACAGCAAGGTGAACATGGTGACTTCGTCAATCTTGAAGCTCCGCAACTCTGACCCGGTCTTCGGTAGGCGTCGTGTGGGTACGTGTTTATTGGTGTGAGTGTGTGTATTATGTCTATGTTGTCTTGTAATCGATGTTTTCGAAAAGAAAGAAGGAAAAATAGAGATTACGGAGATCTACAAGAAGCCGATCTGTTACAAACACAAACCCACGCACGCTCGTACGTACAACAGAATAAGTTGATTAACTCAGACCGGATGCCACAGAGAAAGAGTCGGAGCCGAGCCGGGTGCGCTCCACGCACACTCATATAACCGACGCGTCAACCTCTATATACTGCCCCGACAGGATCACGAGAGAGAAGCCAATCGATCGAGTCACAAGATCGACGACCGATTGCGCGCGCACCATGACATCACCAACATCGCCCTCCGGCCAGTGGGCGGATCTCCCGGCCGATCTGCTCCGGGACATCTCCGGCCGTCTCCACGCCGCGTCCGACGCCGTCCGCTTCAACGCCGTCTGCAAATCATGGTGCAACACTTGAAAATAAAAGGGGCCTCCTGCCGTGGCTCGTCGCACCGTCGGCCGCCGATGACTCTGTCTCCGTGGAGGACCAGCGGTGCCGCTGCGTCTTCTCCAAGGCCAGCTACATCGCGCCTGGCGTCTGCGTCCGGGACACGAGGGTCGCCCGCACCGACGGCACCGCGGCGTGGCTGCTCAGCGCCGACCTCTCCCTCGTCAACCCTCTCACAGCCGGACCCCTGCCTTTCCCCCGCGAGCGTCTCGACCGCAAGTGGCTGGATCACAGGCATCGCGTCGTCTCCGACGACGGCGCCGTCCTTCTATACGACTTCCGGCCAGAGCAAGGTAACAATCCACACAGTAGATTCTGGGCGTCCTTCCTGCGCCCGGGCCACGGTGAGTGGCAGCGTGTGACGTCGAATCTCGGCACCGACCGCTGCTGCGCGGCCGCGTATTACTATGGCTACATCGTGTGCGTTGGCTTGGCTACCTGCCACATCCTCTGGCCGCGCTGGGATGAAATCTATCCAGGCCTCTACACCAATGTAATCACCAACGAAGTGCAAGGGGCCCTGCCGGATGAGCCCGGTAAGCCGGTGCAGCTACCTCTTTGAGTCCGGAGGCGACCTGCTCCTTGCCAGTGTTCTTCAAGCGGACAGCGGCACCGACCTGTCGGTGTCACTGCACCAACTGTGTTTGCGGAACGGCGGCGAGGGGGAGGAGGAGCGGGTGGTGGAGTGGGTGCGCGATGACGAATCAGACTTCCACGACGCTGTCCTCTTCTTGGGTTTCCCGGGTAGCTTCCCTGTGGATGCCGTGTGGTTCGGCGAGGAGCTGAGCGGTGGCACCGCCTACTTTGTCATCGACAACACGGCAGGCCAAGACGGACGTTCTGATCCTCCGGAGCCGTGCAGCGTGTATATGTACAGCTTCAAGGACGGCGCCACCACGCTGGTGGAGACCCTGCCGCCTGGATGGCACGACACGGGGTGCCTGTGGTTCCTGCCCGATCCCCAGATACCTGTCTTTCCTGCGCGGATGACTCAAGGCCAGGGAGGAACCCCAACGACCTGCAACGACGTCGGTGATCTGTCCCCGAAGGTGGATAGCTCCCGGCTGCGAGACATGTTCAGCAAGCACGGGAAGGTGGCCCGCGCAAGAGTCGTGTACGACAAGCGTGGGCGATCGCGAGGGTTTGGGTTTGTGACCATGGCGACACGGAAGGGATTCAACAATGCCATGCCCGCTTGCAACGCCGTGCAGTAGCCACACCGCAGCGGCGTCATCAATCTGATGGTTTTTTTTGTTTGCATTATTTCATAGCTTCATCATTGGCTAATGCTACCAGCAGTGGCCGAGCTAGCGAATAGCCAAAGCCTAGGTCGGCATAAGCTAAAGTACGTACGCACTGCAGTGGTTCTACTATTTTAGATATGTTCCTAGAGAAAATTTAGTAGGGAGTTGACAGTAGCAATTATGCGAACTGGGTCCGTAAACTGAGGATTGTCCTCATTGCTGCGCGGAAGGATTATGTCCTTAATGCACCGCTCAGTGTGCTGAACCTCGAGCGTCGGTTGTGGATGTTGCGAACATCTGACATACACGTTTTGATGACTACATGATAGTTCAGTGCGTAATGCTAAATGGTTTAGAATTCAGGCACCGAAGACGTTTTTGAAACATCGCAGAACATATGAGATGTTCCAAGGACTGAAATTGGGATTTCAGGCTAGTTCCCACGTCAAGAGGTATGAGACCTCTGACAAGTTTCTTAAGCCTGCAAACTAAGGAGAAAAGCTCAATCGTTGAGCATGTGCTCAGATTGTATGAGTACTACAATCGCTTGAATCGACTGGGAGTTAATCTTCCAGATGAGATAGTGATGGTTCTCCAAAGTCACTGCCACCAAGGTACTAGATCTTCGTGATGAACTATAACATATCAGGGATATATATGATGATCCTTGAGCTATTCGCGACACCGCGAAAATAGAAATCAAATAGGAGCATCAATTGTTGATGGTTAGTAAACCACTAGTTTCAAGAAGGGCAAGGGCAAGAAAGGGATACTTCATGAAACAGCAAATCAGTTGCTGCTCTAGTGAAGAAACCCAAGGTTGAACCCAAACCCGAGACTAAGTGCTTCTGAAATAAGGGGAACGGTCACTGAAGCAGAACTACCCTAGATACTTGGTAGATGAGAAGGCCGGCAAGGCCGACAGAAGTATATTGGATATACATTATAATGTGTACTAGTAGTACTCGTAATAGCACCAGGGTATTAAAATACCGGTTCGGTTGCTAAGTGTTAGTAACTCGAAACAAAAAGCTACGGAATAAACGGAGACTAGCTGAAGGTGAGATGACGATATGTGTTGGAAGTGTTTCCAAGGTTGATGTGATCAACCAATGCATGCTCCCTCTACCATCGAGATTGGTGTTAAACCTAAATAATTGTTATTTGGTGTTTGCATTGAGCATAGACATGATTGGATTATGTTTATCGCAATACGGTTTCATTTAAGGAGAATAATGGTTACTCTGTTTATTTGAATAATACCTTCAATGGTCTTGCACCTAAAATGAATGGTTTATTGAATCTCGATCGTAGTGATACACATGTTCATGCCAAAAGATATAAGATAGTAATGATAGTACCACATACTTGTGGCACTACCATTTGAGTCATATTGGTATAAAACGCATGAAGAAGCTCCATGTTGATGGATCTTTGGACTCACTCGTTTTTTGAAAAGTTTGAGACATGCGAACCATGTCTATTGGTTTATACGCATGAAGAAACTCCATGCAGATGGATCGTTTGGACTCACTTGATTTTGAATCACTTGAGACATGCAAATCATACCACATGGGCAAGATGACTGAAAGGCCTCGTTTTCAGTGAGATGAAACAAGAGAGCAACTTGTTGAAAGTAATACATTTGATGTGTGCAATCCAATGAGTGCTGAGGCACGCAGTGAATATCGTATGCTCTTACTTCACAGATGATTTGAGTAGATTCTAAGTATATTTACTTGATGAAACACAAGTCTGAATTATTGAAAGGTTCAAGTAATTTCAGAGTGAAGTTGAAGATCGTCGTGACAAGAGGATAAAATGTCTATGATATGATCATAGAGATGAATATCTGAGTTACGTGTTTGGTACACAATTAAGACATTGTGGAAATTGTTTCACAACTAATGCCGCCTGGAACACCATAATGTGATGGTGTGTCCGAACATCATAGCTGCACCCTATTGGATGTGGTGCATACCATGATGTCTCTTCATAGATTGATCTTGGTGATGCGTATAATTTTTTTAATTTCTGCAACGATCCCCAACATATCGTATAATCATACCCGCGGATACTTGAGGTGACATTGGAGTATCTAGGTGACATTAGGGTTTTGGTTGATTTGTTTCTTAAGGTGTTATTCTAGTACGAACTCTATGATAGATCGAACGGAAAGAATAGCTTCGTGTTATTTTACTATGGACTCTTGAATAGATCGATCAGAAAGGATAACTTTGAGGTGGTTTCGTACCCTACAATAATCTCTTCGTTTGTTCTCCGCTATTAGTGACTTTGGAGTGACTCTTTGTTGCACGTTGAGGGATAGTTATATGATCCAATTATGTTATTATTGTTGAGAGAACTTGCACTAGTGAAAGTATGAACCTTAGGCCTTGTTTCCTAGCATTGCAATACCGTTTACGCTCACTTTTACCACTTGTTACCTTGCCGTTTTTATATTTTCAGATTACAAATACTCATATCTATCATCCATATTGCACTTGTATCACCATCTCTTCGTCGAACTAGTGCACCTATACAATTTATCATTGTATTGGGGTGTTGGGGACACAAGAGACTCTTTGTTATTTGGTTGCAGGGTTGCTTGAGAGAGAGCATCTTCATCCTACACCTCCCACGGATTGATAAACCTTAGGTCATCCACCTGAGAGAAATTTGCTACTGTCCTACAAACCTCTGCACTTGGAGGCCCAACAACGTCTACAAGGAGAAGGTTGCGTAGTAGACATCATCGGCCCCACGCCTTTTTCCTTCTACCGGAGGGGGAAAAGGGGAAGGAGAGGAAGTAGGAGAAGGAAAGGGGGGTGGCGCCCCCTTCCCAAGTCCAATTCGGCCTCCTCCCTTGTGGGCTGGTTAGCCTCCCTCCTATGGCGCATAAGACCCATATCTTTCCCCGGAGGGTTCCGGTAACCTCCCGGTACTCCGGAAAAATGCCCGAATCACTCGGGACCATTCCGATGTCCGAATGCAACCTTCCAATATATGAATCTTTACCTCTCGACAATTTCGAGACTCCTCGTCATGTCCGTGATCTCATCCGGGACTCCGAACAACCTTCGGTACATCAAATCACATAACTCATAATACAAATCGTCATCGAACGTTAAGCGTGCGGACCCTACGGGTTCGAGAACTATGTAGACATGACCGAGACACTTCTCTGGTCAATAACCAATAGCGGAACATGGATGCTCATATTGGCTCCTACATATTCTACGAAGATCTTTATCGGTCAAACCGCATAACAACATACGTTGTTCCCTTTGTCATTGGTATGTTACTTGCCCGAGATTCGATCGTCGGTATCATCATACCTAGTTCAATCTCGTTACCGGCAAGTCTCTTTACTCATTCCGTAATGCATCATCCCGCAACTAACTCATTAGTCACATTGTTTGCAAGGCTTATAGTGATGTGCATTACCGAGAGGGCCCAGAGATACCTCTCTGATACACGGAGTGACAAATCCTAATCTTGATCTATGCCAACCTAACAAACACCTTCGGAGACACCTGTAGAGCATCTTTATAATCACCCAGTTACGTTGTGACGTTTGATAGCACACTAGGTGTTCCTCCGGTATTCGGGAGTTGCATAATCTCATAGTCTGAGGAACATGTATAAGTCATGAAGAAAGCAGTAGCAATGAAACTGAAACGATCATAATGCTAAGCTAACGAATGGGTCTTGTCCATCACATCATTCTCTAATGATGTGATCCCGTTCATCAAATGACAACACATGTCTATGCTTAGAAAACTTAACCATCTTTGATTAACGAGCTAGTCAAGTAGAGGCATACTAGGGACACTCTGTTTGTCTATGTATTCACACATGTACTAAGTTTCCGGTCAATACAATTCTAGCACGAATAATAAACATTTATCATGAAATAAGGAAATAAATAATAACTTTATTATTGCCTCTAGGGCATATTTCCTTCAGTAGCCAACGACAGCCGCGTCGGTCATCGCAACATGCGGCAATTTGAACGGAGCGAGCGGGTGCAGATGAAAGACCCTGCAACTGTTATTGATGACCCCGTGACTGGGTGCTACCATTACATAGGCCGATAGATCCTACATGCCGCACTTCAAATGTTACTGAAAATAAAACTCTGGAGAATGGAGGAACTGATTATCCAAAAAATCCAGTGATTTGTGTTCTGCCAGGAAGTTCTCAGAAATGGGCCAAACAGTTCAGAATTAGCAGTTCCCTACTACTGAATGCCATTGCAGAGCAACACGCAAATTCTATCTCCAGTCAACCTTTATCTTCAATTTTAGAGCATGTTGCTTCCCTCCTCCCTCTGTGTCCTACCTCAGGTAGCGAAGAATGGAACGACACACTCTCGCGACTCTCTGTTCTTACAGAGTATATACACCTGAAAGTTGATTCTGATATTGAAGAGCTGTACAAATGTTTCCTTCTTTTGAAAAGGTAAAGCGTACTGTTCGAGCAAAAAAAGGGTAAATCATACATCCATTTAACCATTATTAGATACGAATTTGTTGGGAAATTGTTGCAAACCAAGATGTGCATGCTTGTCAAACCGATCAAGTGAAAGCCCATCCCAGTAACTATTTGGTCCTTCTTGTAGGATTCCATCACTCAACATTATGGTGGGACACTGCGTCTCTAGTTTGAAGTTCAGGTATTGCGGACCATTTGGCGATAGAAAGGGTATGGAGGTGCTTGGGGGGTCTCTGCCCTTGTTTATCAATGGTGATAATGGAGTGTGATGATCAGCTCTCTTGGTCCGAGGATACAAAGCGAATCAGGGTTTTGAAGGAAACGGGAATCATGTACACCTGTAAATACTAAATAGTACTGCTAGATAAAAGACACCACTCGAGCTAGCTCGCATTTTGTTCTTTGTAACATAGCCTTTTCTCCTTTGAAATACCTTGGTGTAAACTGAAGAAAGCATTCATCGCAACAACAAAAAAACTGAAGAAAGCATTCTTGTGATTTGACACTCAGATTAAACTAGGAATACACTAGTCAAGATTCTAGTTGCTGCTGCTTTGTATCCAATCTGTGTTGAGTACAATCCAACTTGTAAACCTCAGAAAAGATTTATCTTTTTGTGGATGCATGTCATGGTTTGTCGTACATATGCAGTTTTATACCAAGTGAAACAGAAAGAGGAGGATTTTCTCAATTTTGATTGAATTCAAGTTGCAACTTGGACTGCAAGTCTGAACATGGGCACGAGAACTCGAAATTTTAAAGAAAACTGAATTTTAAAAGGAGGCCTTTGTTGGTTGCTCAGTTGCGTGCAGAATTATACAGTAAATAGCCACAAACACATGCATCTTCCCCAACATGACGAGCAATTTCTCTCGAAATCCCTTGCAGATTTGTAACAGTAAATCTCGCTTTAATTTATCAACTTCTTTCGATCACATACATAACATGCATACTACGAGCAACTGCAGTATGGCATGTTCGAGATTCGAGAAGAAGGATTACATATGGATTTTCTTGACTAGAGACCTAATGTGAAGCTGCGTGGTCCTGATCGACAAGGTTTCCTTCACCATGGAGCTGGTGCACCTCCTGATCCGCTGCATCATCTTGGGCGCCGCCTGCACCAACTGCGTCCTGCGCCGCCGTTTGGCGTCCTCTGCTTCCTGGTAACCTTGCCGGAGCTTGCGCTTCGCGGCTTCAATCTTGTCCTCCGAGCAGAACCCGGCGCGGTCACCGTCGACAGGATCGGACGCCTTTTTGATGATTTCAGCCGTCTTCTTGGACAATGGCTCGCCGACGATCTTGGGAGGTCGCTTCGTCTTCGCGTCAGGGTCGGCGGAGACACGCCGCCGCTGCTGCTGCTGGCCGACGCTCGCCTTGGGCTGCGGTAGCTTCTTCACCGGCATGGCCGGTGTGACCTTGGCGCCGTCGTCGTCCTGGACGGAGGCCTCCCACCCGCTCACGATGCCGCGCGCGAGGAGGCGGACGCGCTCCGAGTCGTGCTCCCGCAGCGCGCGCACGGAGTCGGCGAGTTCCGCGGAGATGGGCGCCCCCGGCGTGGATGGAACCAGCCTCAGCGTCTCGAGAGACTCCGCCATGATGTCGTCGAGAATCCCGCAGATGCGCTCCGCCTGGGCGTCGTCGGCGGCGCTGCAGAGCCGTCCCACCAGGTCGCCCCTCGCGCGCCGGAACACGTGGCGTGAGAACTGGTCTGGGTCGGCGGCCTCGATGGCGGCGTCCACGGGGTCGAAGGCGCCGTAGAAGCTGTTCCACCGGCGGAGCATCTGCCCGGCCATGGGTGGCGGCCGCGAGCTCCTGTGATCGGTTTTGGAGTGGATGGAGAAGTGGAGAGGGAGGATTGGATGGAGAGATTGGGGGGCAAGGAAGATGGCGATCGCCTACCACGAGGGAGCACCCCATGGAGCTTATATCTCCCGGCGAGGCGGTGACCGTGCTCCAGTCGGACGCGAGCAGAGCAAAGCGCCACTCCCGATCGAATTCGGAAGCGCGTTTTGCTCCAGTCGAGTCGGCCGCAATCCGATTGAACAGCGGCAAACGCGCTCCATCCGTTGCGCGCGCGCCACCAAAACTTGCTCTCCGACGCGCGCCAGCAGCTCGCGAGTCGCCGCTGCTGAAGCCGCAATTGGCGCCATGATCGACGACCACGCCGCCGGATCCCGCAGGAGACGGCGCATCGGGAGCACCACGAGCTGACGCGCGTGCTCGGGAAGGGCGGCTTCGGCGTCGTCGTCAAGGCGCTAGCTGTTCAGTCCGCTCGCCCGACGACGGCAGCAGCAAGCAAGAGGAGGCTCCGCCGCAACCTGCTGCGTGAGGCGTGCTACCTCGCCCTCGCGGCAGGTGGTGAGCCTGCTGGCCCCTCCGGTGTCCGCAAATCCGCCTCTTCGAAACCATCACATTGCAGATTTTTTAGCAATATATAGGAGGAGATTCAGTGTTTCATCTAGGATTGTACGTAGTTTCCATGCTGTGGAACGGCAGGAATCAAGTTTTGTCAGGGTTTTGCCTGTCTTGCACGTTGACATTGGCTACAGCTTCCTCCGAGTTATGAACTACATAGTCACAATCTTCAGAACTATACCACCCGCATTCATGGCAAAGGAAGGAATCGAACTTCCACTTTCAGTCTGTTTGCCTGTCTTGTACTTACCACTTATCACCTGTGCTGGGAGCCTGGGATAATAAAATATCCCTGATATTCTATATAGTGTTAAGGAATTTCCCTTTTTACTGTCAAGATTGATGAAGGTAGCAGCCGGTGTCATGGGTTTCCTCTTGTTTCATCAAGATTATGTCAGATATGGGTATGATTTTTATTTTGTTTTTTGGTGATGATATGAAACACCCTCCATGTGAATGTCACGGTAGAATGGACGTCTGAATTCAGCCGTTCATTTCGCATTGCTGAATGTTGAACAGCAGAGACAAAAACAGAGTTTATGTACAAGAGAAACCGAGTGAAAAATCACTGCATGGATGCTTGTTCTGCTAGCAGTCACCGACTTATGCACTCTTAAAAGCTACGTATACATCTTCAAGTGTCGAGGGAGGTTTGATGAAAAACTCTGACGATTAGTCCCTCCAATGTTTCCATATGGCATCATGGCCGCTCCTCCAAAGATGTGTATCTTATTGTCGAAACCGAAGAGGCATGTGGCAACAAGCGTGTTGGAGGAAGAGGACGCTGGAGTGCAACGAGGAACATTGTAATACAACCTTAGCTTGCCTTCTCCCTGTATCTGAGCAGTGAACAAGTTTGAAGTATCCGTTTGAACGAAATTAGAGTAATAAGCACGTAAAGATTATAAACAAAGGAGCCTGCAGAACTGAAGAGCAAACAAAACAGCAGGAGCTGCCGATAACAGGGTCAGAAAATGATAAGAGAGGGAGAAAGAGAGTTACTCCCTCCGTTCCAAAATAAATGACTCAACTTTGTACTGGCTTTAGTATAAAGTTGGGTCATCTATTTTAGAACGGAGCGAGTACAGGGAAGAGGCAGTGCAGGGAGGGAGCAACAACAACAACAATAACAGAAGCTCTCATCTCTCACAACTCTCTCGCTCTTGTCATATAATCAGGAGGTGATCAGTGGAAGGAAGCAGTTGAAGTTTGTTGTTTGCCCCATCCCTTGCTCTGCTCCATCCCTGTCTCCTCTGCCCTCTCAAATCACAAAATCTCCTCTCTGTCACACTTGTTCGTCCACCACCTCACCTGATGCTGATTGCTGCCGACGCCCATGCCATGCCACCAACATCACAGGGAAGATCAATATATATGCAGAGAAAGGTGAGTTGCTACTCTTCACTCGCTTGGCAGTACACTAGTAGTACATGAGTAGTACTAGCAAGAGGCTGCCGCAGTGCAACTGGAGTACACAAACGCTCACCTGTTCCGTTACAAGTAGTGTAGTAGTAGTAGTATAATGTGCGAAGATATATGCGTACTGCACTCAGCACAGCAGCTCGCCCACCTTGTTCTTGTTGGATGGATGGCTGCAGTACGCGTACCTACCGCAGCAACCAGCCATGTCGCACACTTCCTTTTTTTTTCTTCTTCTTCTTCAGTTGCCATAGACGATGCTTCTGCCAAATACTCCCTCCGTTCCTAAATATTTGTTTTTCTAAAGATTTCAACAAGTGACTACACACGGAGCAAAATGAGTGAATCTACACTAATAAAAAGGCTATTGCTTCTTCCTCCCTAATTTTGGTCCGTTCATTATGAGATTTTCGTCCGTCCGTCGTTACAGGATTTTTGTACGTCGGAAAAAACAGTTCAGCCTTTTATTCTCTCTGTCTCGCGTACATGGACCCGGTTGGGCCTCTGGCCGTCCGACAGCGGCATGCGTTGTGGCCCACCAATGAATCCGGCAAAAAATAGTTAATGCTTTCAGGGATCGAACTCACCATCTGCCAACAGTTTTTCTCACGTAGATCCAACTGATCTAAATAAGGCTTGTATAAATAAAAGAGATTTCGTTTGTATTGTATAGTACCACCTCGCGTCTTTGCATATAATTTCACCAATTTATATATGAGTACAAGTTGAAATCAATAAGCGCCTTGAGATTAATAAGGAGAGGGTAATGAGTGGGCCGAAATTAAGTGAAAGACACGGAGAGAGATCCGGGCATTCACGGAGGAAATAGTGGGAAAGAACTTGGCTGAAGCCATGCTGATCAAATCATGGAGGGATTAGTGGGAGAAAATTATGGGATTAAATTGGTGAAGCCGTGCTGATTAAATCATGGAGGGATTACTGGGAGAAAATTATGGGATTAAATTGGCTGAAGCCACGCCAATTTTGGAGGAATTATTGGGAAAGAATGATGCGATTAAATCGGCCATTCATGGAGGGATTAGCGTGAGAAAATCATGCGATTAAATCGGCTGATGGACAACGGCCACACGCCGCTCTTGTGGCCAATTAGATCAGAATTAATTGAGTCCACTAATTAATCGGATTCCTGGAACATGATGACGTCATTAATTTAGTAAATTAATCAGTACTAGTAAGCTTGCACGTGCAACGCACGTCTTGGCTAAAGCTCTTTTTGAAGATACATCCATTCCCAATCAAAAACACCGTGTTTCTAGTTATATTTCTTCATGGCAAAAGTTTGCCCGTGCAACACTGTTATAAGCTTAGCAAGAAATTTTCTCGGTCCCCTCTTAAACATATGTGAACAAAATAAGCTACTAATCTCCTCTTAAATCAGACCAATGCTCCCTTGATCAATAATCGGAGCACTCCTGCACAAGAACATCAACGGCAATCTTACTTCTTTTTATTGGTCGCTCACCATTTGTGTCGCCACAATTGACGACATCTTCGCCACACTACACCAGCTCTGGCAGCCATGAAGGGTGGTAGATTCCGTATTGTCCTTATTAACATCAAGACCTACATTTAAATTTAAGAAATTATAATTAGTTACTAACTTACTTCTGCAAAAAATTGAAGGTATTTAATTACTTACCCTGGCCCGAGGACTGTTCATTGACCTCATGATCAACATTTGAATTATGATCATCATCTTGATCATGTTCAGATTCTTCAATTTGATTATCATTATTGACATCAACACTACTTGTTGCCGGAAAATACATTTTTAGAGCCCCTTTTTGTGATTCAGCAAGTGCAAGATCCCTTTTTCTTTTATTCCTTTTCGCACAACCGGATTTATGTTTCGGTGCCATATCACCTAAAATTATGAAGTAATCAACAACATTACATAAAGAATTAAACATTGAGCTCTCCTGTTACTATTATACGCGTCATCTAAAGAAAAAAGATAGGAAAAAAAGCCCCATATTAACTATACCAGAGAAGGGCGATCAGAGATTCGGAGACACCGGAGCGATCATCGGGGCCTCGGAGTGTCGGAGACAGGGGCGATAGGACTTAGGAGCCAGAGCCCAGAGGCAAGCGCAGGCCCTGGCGATCGAATCCTGGATCGGAGATTCGGAGGCTGGAGGCGATCGCCGATCAGCGACTCGGCGAAGATGACCGATGACGCTGGAGTCTGGACTCTGGATACGAGGACCAGTCCAGCCTCGAGGAGTCGACTCGTCGCGACTCGCGATCCGTCGCGATCTCCGCTCCTGTCGAGGCGTCGAGCGCCTACGTGCTGGACTGCTGGGCCGGCCGGCCGGGCCAAGGCTTCTATTTTTTTAGATGTATAGTAATATATATATATATATATATATATATATATATATATATATATATATATAAGGGTATACAAAATTATGGCCCCCTTTAGATATGGGCCCCTGGCCGCCGCACCAGGCCGCATAGGCCCAGATCCGGCCCTGTCCGTGGGATTGTTGCGCATGGTACCTGGCCAAGCTGCTCACTCCAACCATGAAAGCGACCACCTGCTGCAAACATTGAATGGTCATTATGTGTTGCAAAGCAACTCGAGCACATATGTATTGGTTGAAGTTTCATGGCTGTAGTGGCGAAAAATAGTCTTAGTTGTTGCATAGAACAAGAATGATCTGATGCTTCAATATCGAGCAAAATAGTGCACTATCCTCACCAGTATCGAGCAACATATTTTCTCTCACATTCTCTATTGGTTTGAAAGCATGGTTGGCTGCATACTCCTAGACCAGGGTTTGAAATATTCTACAAAGGTAGTTTTAAAGAATCTTGTAATGATGCGTGAACACATCAGATTGTCAAAAATAATTACAGTACACATAAGCAGGCAAGGAACCATGCCATGATTTCTGATCTTCTGTATATACTTCCAATTTTGGACAAATGGAAGGCAATAATTACGTTCAGAAACCAATTTATAAAAAAGGGAAGACAATGTGGAATTCACACTTCAGTCGTTACAGGTGAAGAATGATTACCTATATATCTACATCTGAGGCCTATAATCAGAAACAATGAAACTGCCGCTACATCGGAAACATGTTGTAGATAATGAATCTAACCTAGGAATACATAATATAACAAATATCCTATATGCTTTTGTTTGCATATTTTCTCATTTCTATTGAGTCGGATTTTAAAATCATTTCTTAAAGTGGAAACCCGCATAAAAGAGGACTGGTAGGTATAAAAGTTTTGAATTACATAGGTGGTGGGGCATATTTATAACAAGTCATAACTAATACATCTGTATAAATGTTTTCTCTACATTCGCTCTATATTACAAGTGTAGCATCTTTTACTGTTGCACATAATTGAAATCTAAATGGAAGGTCACATCACCAAGCATTCAACTTTTGATTGATAAGCACTAAGTCGAGAGCCAAGCAATATGCAAAAATGGGAACCATAATCTCAAAAATTGTTTATCACCCTCGTCCATCTCGATGAAAGATTAAAATAACTATAGAAAATATAGATGGTACTAAATCTCTTACCATGACATCACAAGCTCAACGATGGCACACATGAGCGACTAAGCTGATGATTACTGTATACCATGCAGATTGTAGACTTTCGGAATTAACTCCATGAGCCGGTAACAAAACATAACATGTGTGTCCTAATTCCTAAATTGGCGTTGAAGGCCTATAATGATTAGAGGACCAGTCCTCTTCTTATAGTTCTACCTATAGGGATCCAATATGCTTTTGTTTCTTCTATAATAAAAATCCTATATGCGTACATACATGTACATACATCCGATTCACAAAAAAGTTAGAACATCTTATATTTGTGAACGGAGGGAGTACTTCAGATCTAGCCAACAGCAGGATAAATCATGGCAATATTTTGTATGGACAGGTTTGATAGCGATCAAAACATACCCAATATGCATAACCTTAGGCCTGCGATCCAAACGCATCCAAACGCCCGAGCTCCCGCAGCTCCAAGCCGCCGCCGCTCCGTAGGCTCGCGCCGCCACCCCACGCCGCCTCTCGCCGGAGACCGTCGCAACCCGAGGTTCACCGTCAAGGCCGCCACGCCCCTGCCCTTCCTCCTCTCCCTTCTGTTCATCTATATCTCCTCACCTTCGAAGCTCTCTCTCCTAGGAACTGCAGCAGGCCATGGAGAAGCTCAGCCGCCGCCGTTGTCCGTCCGACTAGCCGAAGCCGCCTGTCGTACAGACATCATTTAATGGAAACTGTGTCTGCATATAACCCTGCATGATTTACTACCTCAGCTATGCTCTATTATAATAGTTGATTAGAGTGATTAAACCCCCAAGAGTATATGAAATGGGCATGGCTGTACAAAATGTATACATAAGCTATACCCTGTCCCGGAGTTGCAATCATTAGGTTGAGAAGGAACAAAACCAAATGAGATGCCCGGTGCATAATTTTCTAGTTGAGAGCCAATCAGTATGGCATCTATGGCATCTACGTCTATGTTATAGGAGGTACAATCTGCAGTTTTATGTATGATTTGGACATACCATTTGCAGTGGTGCTGGCTGCTGAAGCTTTCCTGTCAGATTTCACAATTAGCCTCACCAATCAGGTTTCCATATCACTGAAGACAAAAGAAGGCCAGACACAATGTTGAATTGATAGATAGCCATTCAGTATCAACCAACTGACAGGAAAAATACGTGAAGATGGTACTAACATCCGGCATTCAACGCTGCTCCTATCATTGCAGAATGGGCAGGAAAAGACCATATCGAGCTTGTCCATCCGCTTCCTAGTGGGTGGCTTAGCGGCTGCCTTCCTCTTCCCCCTTCCCCATGGTTCAACCTCTCTTCTCCCTTTCAAAACCTACGAAGAGCAGCAGTCAGAATCTACCTATCAAATGATGAGAAGATTTTTAACACACTAATTAATGGAGTTGCTAGCCGCGAAGAAATCAATACTTTATACAGTACGATCTAAACAAATACTGAAATTCGTAAAAGGCACCAAGCTATGACGCATCATTCTTTGCAAAAGCAACCGAAATTTGTAACGACGCAAGATGAAGATAGCAAATCATACACAAATCATTCTCAAGATGGAATCCAGGAACACAACAGCATGTATGATCGTGCCATGGACACTATACCCAGGGCGGATCTGGCCCAGAAATTGTGAAGGTCCCATCACCACCCTTGTGGGATTGACCGATTGAATTAGCAAGGAGGAGAATTGATGTTGTGAAGAAGCAATCACACAACCTAGCTGCTCGTGCATACCTTAGAGAGAGGGTCAGAGGGAGGAGACCCGGTGGCCGGGCCAAGACTGGGACGGTGTGGAGACCGCAGCAGCAGGACGTCAAGGGGGTCTAAGAAGAGGAACGATGACGGGATCGGTGCTCAAGAGGCCAGAAGAAGGGGCTCCGAATCAAAAAGCTGGGCCTTCGAAGCTCTAACTCCCTGGAACTGCAGCAGTCCATGGAGGAGCTCAGCCGCCGGCGCCGCCCTTCCGACTCGCCGGAGCCGCACGTCGTCGATCCGATCCGGCTGCCATCCGCCAGATCCACGCCAGTCCCGCCGGAGCGAGTTAATTGCAAGGCACTACCACACTTCGGCACGTTGTGACGAATCAGTACCACTAGTCATTTTTTTGCCATGCAGTGCCAACTCTAAGCCTAAGTGTTGCAAAACGGTCTGACAGCCGTATAAGCTCGTATTGACCACGTATCTGACCGACCGGGCCCACTTGTCAGGTGCCACGGTGGCCTACCCGCGCGCACCCGCTCGATAACTCTCGCACCCGTCTCGGTCGCTCCATGTAGCCGGGTCCGGTCGAACCCAACCGGAGCCAGCCGCACTCTGTCCCTCTCCTCGCCTCATCGCCCTTGTCTCTCCAGCCGCCGCTCGCCGCGCAGACCGCCGCGTCCGCCACTGCCGCCGCGCCATGGTCTTCGAGGATGAGCGCAGCGACGACTTGTCCACCCTGCAGATCTCCTCCTCCGACGACGGGATGCATTATCAGGTCAGTGGTAGAGCTAGGGTTAGGATTAGGTGATTTGGGGATTTGCGGATTTGATGATCTGGTTTTCTGATTTGAGGATTTGCTCTCTGTAGATTCCTGCTAGCATTGAAGACCAAGACTACAATGGCTTGGAGAATGCACCAGAGGGGCTCTGCGTGGAGCATCGGCTGCCAACTGAGCGCCGTGTAGCTTTTGAATCATTTGAGACGGGCAGGAGGTTTCTAGTTTGTGCTCAGCCTGTAAGATTCATGCTCTCTTTATGCTCACTGTAATATAGTTGTAATATAGTTACTAGTACTGATGATGAAGCACATAGTTTACCACTTAGTAGTTTTGATGCTTCTAGTACTGATGCTCACTGCAATAGCTTAGTTGGCTATGTTCACTGTAATATATTTATGGTTTAGTTATTTATTAGTAGTTCTGATGATTATGTTTTGATGCTTATGTTCACTGTAATATGTATATGGGCAGCAGCTTAGTTGGCTATGTTCACTAGTACTGATGATGAAGCAAATTGTTAGTTGATTGAGGCAGTGTAGTTGCTAAATTTTAATTGAGGCAGTATAGGTTGCAGTTGAAGTAGCATTGTTTAGTTGGCCACATGTATAGGTTGTAGTTCTGCAGTTGTTAGTTCATTTTTTAAAAGTGCCCTTTCATAATGGTAATTCTTCAGAGAGTAACAATATAAGTGTTTGCTATATTGCAGGAAGCTGTCAATTGTGGTTTCCTTGCTTGGGTTGACCCAGAGTGGCCTCCCACAATGCAAAATGCATTGTTGAAGCTTTGGGAAATGTTTGAAGACAGCAGGACTGCTAGGAGGAAGGATAACCTGGAAAGTTCACTTACTATCCACCACCTTAAAGAAGAGAAAAGGAATCTGGATGCCAACTATGACAAACTAGTTGAAGATGTCCATCAACTTCTCAGTGCCCAGGAGGACAGGGTGTTGGATTTCAGCTCTCTGCAAGCTAAGGAGAAGAGAGATGAGAGAGCCAGTGCATCAGTTGTGGCTGCCATGAAGAATGAGATGGAGAAGAAAGAGGCAGAGAACTTCAAGATGAAAGAGAAGTACAAAGTGCTGATGAACCTGGTAGAAGCTCAAGGCACTGTCATTAGGAACATGAAGATGAATCATTTGAAAGAGAAGGAAAAGCTAGCTGAAGGCAACAACAATTTAAAGATCCAGGTTGATGAGCTCACCAAGTCTTTGGAAAAAGTCACAGAAGAGAATGTGCAGTTGAACCTTCACATGTCTGATCTCAAGAGGGGACATGAGAATCTGATAAAACGCAGGGATGAGGTAAAGCTCCAGCTTGTTGTTCAGTTGAAGTCACTGGAGAAGAGCAAAGAGAAGTTGAAGTTGATCCATGACATCTTGAAGGAATGAGGTAGATGAAGATGATCTGGGTAGATGAAGCAGAGCATACCTATCATGATATAAGTTGCTTTGATAGAAGGCTTTGCTAATCTTTTGTGAAGGGTGGTTTAGTTAAGTGTAATGTATGGATGTAGTAGTTGTGAACAATGTTGAACTCCACTATGCTATGGTCTTTAGCTAATGTTGTAAGAATCTAGTAATTATGGCTGTAAGAATCTATGGTTATGTTGAACTCCAGTATGTATGCTATTTGTTGGTGTGTTTGAAGATGACAGTGCAGTTGTGGCTCTGCCTGAAGCTCAAAGAGGAAGAGAGGTGGTGGCTTTGGAAGATCAGCTCAGGGAGAAAAATGCAGAGCTAGATGCACTGAAGGCCAAATATCAGAATGTTGTCTTTCTTTTTCTTGTCTTTGTGGTAGGTTTGGTGACAGCCAAGATGCTGCTGCAGAGCTAGATGCTGGTGCAGTAAGATGCTGCTGCAGTTAGTGTCAGTGGTTTAGACTCAAGCTTGTTTTGGCACTGAAGATGCTAGTAGTGGTCAGTTGTGGTCAGGTTGATCCTTGTTAAGGAGAGATGCAAGTTAGTGTCAGTTGTGGTCAGGTTGATCTTTGCAAGTTAGTGTCAGGTGTTGCAAGTTAGTGTCAGGTGTTACTAGTTAGTGTCTTTGTAAACAATATTTGGTATGTTCATCTTAGTAATGAAGTATGTGGCCATTGTGGCAGTATCATCCAGTACATGCATGGTTTCTT
Source organism: Triticum aestivum (assembly GCF_018294505.1). NCBI lineage: Eukaryota > Viridiplantae > Streptophyta > Magnoliopsida > Poales > Poaceae > Triticum > Triticum aestivum. The sequence goes on along the minus strand of NC_057814.1, from coordinate 575,960,877 downwards.
GACACATGTGCATTGAGTTGTTCACAAAAGCCAAATGAGCATTGAGTTGTTGTTTCAGAAATGCCAAATGAACAACACAAAAAGCATTGAGTTGTTCACAAGTGCCAAATGACCAAATATTGCAGTTCACATAAGACTCAACTTAGCAATCCATTAGAACATACATCAGTTTTGTAGCACCACTCAGACTAAAGTAGCAACATTCTATCACTCATAAGTTACCACTGGCAGTAAAGTATGACATCAAACGAGTATAATTCCCTGTGGCACTTGAAGGAGCACCAGAAGTAGAAGGACCAGAAGATGAAGCTCCTTCAGCAAATCTTGGGGCAGTGAAAGGCCTTGCAAATCTTGCGCTTGCACTAGCTGACCCTCTAGCAGTTCTTGAAGCAGATCTATCAGTAGCAGATCTAGCACTAGCAGATCTTGCAGTAGCAGATCTTGCACTAGCAGATCTTGCAGAAGTAGTTCTTGCAGAAGCAGACCTTGCTGGTGGCTGCTGTGATCCTGATGGAGTATCTTCATTCCTTGATCTTGCAAGTGCCTTGCAAACATACAAGGAAACATGATAGTTTAGGGTTTAGGTTTAGCACAAAAAACATAGAAGGAAAGAAGACCAAATAGCAAGTACAATTCACAAGGGTTTACCACATGCTTGTTTTTCCTCAAAGCCAACTCTGGTCTCAACTGTTGCTTGCAGTTGGTGTACCTATGGCCTTGGAGCCCACAGTTGCTGCATGTTATAGTGGCCATTCTTGAACTGTCCTTGGGTTTTGGAACCTCAAATTTGCCCTTTATTCTCTTCTCTTTCCTTCTTCCCTTCTTCACATGAAATTTGGGTGGCTCTATGTCTGGTCCACTTGTCCTTGTCCAATCATGTTCACCAGGAACTGGATATATCATTGGTTCATATGCAGCAAGGTAAAAAGGTTTTTTGAAGAATTTGCAGACATAGTTCTCTGGAAATCTTTTTGCCTTGTTAATTGCTGATATTGCATGGTTGCATGGTATGCCAGACAGGTCCCACTTTCTGCAGCCACATGTATAGAGTTCCAAGTTTACAGCATGTGTTTGCTGCCCACTGGTCACTTGCCAAAGATTTACACCAGCTTGAATAGGTTTGCAGAATCTGGCCCTTTCCTTTTCCACCTCAAGCTTCTCAGCATAATGTGGTGTGATCTCCCACAAAGATGCCTTTCCCTCTCTCTCTGTTATTATGCCACCTCACCATCTGCTTGTCCTTAATACCATCAATCATAGTCCTAATAGGTTTTTTCCTAAAATCTAGGATGTACTTGTTGAACACCTCAGACAGGTTGTTAACAACCAAGTCTGTCTTGCAGTTAGTGTCAAAAGCATGCCTAGCCCATGTGTGCTTAGGTATTCCACTTAGCCACTTCCAAGCTTCCTCACTCTCATTTTTCAAGTCATTCATGGCAATGTTAAACTTGTGCTGGTTATAAGCATAGCTGGCATTATCCATGCATTTCTTAAGATCTTCCCCCCTAAACCCAGCATTCTGGAAATTTGCATAGAGGTGTCTAAGGCAAAATCTTTGATGACAGTTTGGAAAAACTTGGTTTACTGCATTTAGTAGCCCCTGTTCACATAGCATGCTAGACTTAGCTGATGTACTACTACATCTAGAACATAACATGCTAATGCAGAAGAACATAAAGCAAGAACATAACAGAAAGATGCATGCATACCTTCTGTCTATCAGACATGATAGTATAAGGCCCAAATTTGCCAACTTCTCCTCCTAGACATATCTTCAGTTGGTGTAGAAACCAACACCAGTTAGCTGTGTCCTCTTGTCCAACAACAGCAAATGCAAGTGGGAAAATATTATTATTCCCATCTCTTCCAGTGGCAGCTAGGATTTGAGCACCAGTGGTGAGCTTAATAAAGCATCCATCAACACCTGTTGTTGCAACCAAAGAACAATTTAAACTTCTACAAAGCATTACTAAACTATATATTTAAGTATTAAGAACTATAAAGCACCACTACATCCATTGAGAAAGAAGTATAAAGCATTACTAACCAATGAATGGTCTGCATCCATTGAGAAATCCCTCCCTTGCTCCATTTATGCAGAAGAACATAGCATGAAACCTTGGTCCTGGATGTGGTATTTTTGTAGTTGGTCTTGGAGTAACTGTTGCAACTATAACTCTACTACCAGGGTTTGTATCCATGATGGTCTGAGCATAATCCCTAAGTCCTGGGATACTGAATCTTGTGCTCTCCTAGCACAGCTTCTACAGCAAGGTTTTTGGCCCTATAGGCCATGTGCCTTGGCACATCAACACCATACTTCTCATTGCAGTTGTCAATTAGAGTGTGTATGCTGGTGGTTGGATCAGACCTGAACAATGACTCATAGGTCTTTGCAAGCCACTTGGCACTGATCCTTGATGACTCAGTGCTGCTAGGGCAAGTGTGCTCCAGCCTCATTTTCTTAATAGCAAAAGTCTTCTCCCCTTTGATAACTGCAGCAACTATGCAAAACTGGCAGTGCTCTTGCTTACAACAGGCAATGATCCTTTGGTCTGAATTCCTGTGATACCTGAAGTCTCTGGCCTGTGTGATGTGCAAGCTCAAGAAAGCATCTCTGAATTGATGCTGATTCTTGAAGCACATGTACAGACATAACTGCTGATGTGGTTGCTCAAGTTTTTCATTGTACCAGATCCTTGGTTTCCTTTTCTTGGCCTTACTCTTCCTCCCTTTAGGTAGAACAAAGGACATTGGCTCATGTCCATCATCATCATCCTCAAACAGCAACCCATCATCTTCTTCATCTGATGAAGGAATGAAATCAGGTTGCACCTCCGCCAACACACTTGAATGTGTCCTAGTAGTAGGGCCCTCCTAACTGCCAGCTTCTTCCTCTTTTTTGGAGGTTTTTGCATTGGTGCTTCTTCTGTTGCAACAACATTGACCTCATCCTCTTTCTCCTTCTCCTGCTCCTCCTCCTCCTCCATCTTAAACAAGTCCTCAACCTCAGTGTCACCCTCATAATGTAATTGTTCCTCTTCTGAATCCTCATCATCTTCATCTGAATCTTCATCTTCAACTTCTTGCTCTGCTAGTCTATTCCCCTCAATTATCTCTGTGTCTTCAATTATCCTGTACTTCTCCATGCAGAAAGGATTGTTATCACTGTCATATGCAGCAGCCTCAGAGTCATCACTGTTATTATGTCCCTCCTCTAGCACTGCCTCTTCTTCCATTACAGCTTTGAGCTTCTCCTTACTGAAATTTATGCTCTCTTGTGTGCACTGACTATGAAAAACAACACCTTGTTGATCAACAGCAAGAACTGCAGGCTCACTAAGATCATACACAACAGGTGGTCTATACAATATAGTTGCTAAATTTTCTTCTCTCCTCTGACAGACATTGCTGTAGTTTGATCTCACTAAATCTGCTTCTATCTGACATACAAAAGGTGCTATTGCCCTCACTAGAAAATTCAGAACTAAACTATGCTCATATTCCTTCTTAAGTTGTTGCAGTTTGATGTTTGTGCCAATTAACTCTAACCCATGCTCTCTTTCCTCTCCTCTGCCAAATTCTTCATGTGATACAGTTCATCAGAGAAAGAATAACCTTGTGTGTGCATCAGTGCATATAAATTCAGAAATGTAACATCTGAACTGCATATCTTCCTATCCAGATTGTGTTGTGCATCAAAATGAATCCGAACATCCCAAACAGCATCATCCAAACTACAATTGACAGCACAAATTTATACTGTCATGAGCAACACTAACCCTAGCACCCTGTTTTGGAATATACAGAAAGAAGCAGAAGCAGAGAAGAGAACGACTTACAGCACGCCGCCAGCAGCTCCACTGGTCCACTGATGGCTACTGGTAGGGTGGGCCACCCATATCTCTGCCAGCTTCACCCTGTCCTCCATTGACAGCGCGGCCTCCTCCTCCAAATCCTCGTCGTCTGCGCTGGAGTAGTATGAATTGGAGCCGTCGACGTCGTCCAGACCTAAGTGGTCATCGGGGCGAGGCCAGGAAGGTCCCCGTACCCGCCCGCGCCGTCGACGCCGCCGGGAGTCGCCGCCGCCATCGCCTGAGAGGGGAGAGGAAGACGAGGGCGGGGGGAGGAAGAGGAAACCAGGGTTCGTCGCGTACGGGTTCGACCGGACCGGACCAAGCTACTTGGTGCGACCGAGCAGGCTGGGACGAGTGACCGCGCGGGTGCGGGTGCGCGCGGGTAGGCCACCGTGGCACCTGACAAGTGGGCCCGATCGGTCAGATATGTGGTCAATACGAGCTTATACGGCTGTCAGACCGTTTTGCAACACTTAGGCTTAGAGTTGGCATTACATGGCAAAAAAATGACTACTGGTACTGATTCGTCACAACGTGCCGAAGTGTGGTAGTGCCTTGCAATTAACTCCGCCGGAGCCCACGCCTCCCTGCATCGAGCCGTCGCCGCCGCCCCGCATCGCTAGCATGCAATCAGGTAGTATCTGTTTGCAAATCAGGTTGTGTTTTTTTTCCTTGGATTAGCGAAGCGATGTATTGGTGTGGAGCGCAGAACGTTGGTTCGGCAGAGTTTTCGTCCGCTTACGCAAATTGCTAAATGCAATTCTCGTTGAGGGTTAGTATAATTTAATGGTTAGATCAAATTAAAATGGTTCTGATTGTGAGGCTGTAACCGCTTCGTTTGTTATGTGTACGTTAGGCTGGGTGTACTTAGCGATGAATATGTTTGCTTGTTTAATAGTAGTAGAGATTGTGTGATTTTTCACTCGACGGTACTTGATTTTCTCATATCATACTGACTAAAGAATATTCCGATTATGTTAATTCTCGGACCACTTCTCGAGCAAATAAAATTTTGTTGGTTTATTTGCATATTATTGATAAAATACATATAATTTCCCCCAAAAAAGACACATATAATACATATGGACTCAACTCTTTTGACAAAAAATTGCGGGTGTCTACTATCCAACTCTATCACGTTGGATGTCAAAGAGACCGTGGTGCAGGACACCTGTTTCAACTACGGTCGGGCTCCGCCCGTTCGGGCTGACACCATCGAGATAGAGGTCAGAATAATGGATGGCTACGGATGACTTATCTGATACCAGGCACCCCATCTCGCTCGTTGTGTCAATCACATACCTAGCATGGAGATCACATTCGCGCTCGCAAAGTTTTCGGGTTTCGTGTGGAAACTAGAATTTTATCAACTGGTCACATTGTTGTATAACTTTCGTAACATTCAAAGAAGAATTCAAAAATTCACAACCAATAGGCCATGCGTTGTCTACCTGCTACAGCCTTAACGTGGCTAGCAAATTTTTTACTATGACGAATCTTAACAAGGTTCATCATCCATTCACCAGGAGGGCCTTGACTTCCTTCACTATTTATAAGTTGAGCCGTTTAACTACTCACGGTAATTGGTGATTTAGTTCGGACAATGCATGGATCAAGTATAACAGAGACCGGTGTTGAATAGATGGATAAGTTGGCCACCATTTGTGATGGTACCAAAGCTTAGAATTGATAACATGGATGATACGGACATTCAAGCTTTTGTTTCCCTCATTGCAAGGCACGGGTACATTTGTTACTATAATGCGTTGCAATAGGGGACGACATAGCTTCTGTTTCAACATAATTAAAGGATAATTCAAGGAGACGACATTTCAAAAGTCTCGCGAGCGGACTCAGCTCTCCTGATGTACTGTAGGGTCAGTCAGGTCATTGACATGTGGGCCAAACTGCTGCCGGGCCTACCAGTCAGTGGGCCAACTGCACCATGCAGTACGTCAGGGAAGCCTCATCCCTCGCGAGCGCATAAATTTGAGTATATGCCAGTTTATCTTGCGTTACAACGCATGAGTGTGCTATAATATACTCCCTCCGTTCCTAAATATAAGTCTTTGTAGAGATTCCACTAGGTGGACTACGTACGAAGCAAAATGAATGAATCTAAACTTAAAATGCATCTATATACATCCGTATGCGGTTTATAGTGGAATCTCTACAAAGACTTACATTTAGGAACGGAGGGAGTAATAACTATTAAGAAGAAGAAAATTGCGAGGAGTGAAGGAATTAACGCCCAACGAAGCATGCAAGATGGAGCGAGTACGACCCTTAAATAATCTAATGGTTCTGCTACATTTTGATTATTATGGATAATATGATTGGACTTGTCATACACAAATCATAACACAAAGTATCGTATATATGATTCTTAATGTGAGGCTGGTATATATTTGTGCTAAACCTTGGCCTCCGCCTCTTTGCTGCCGCCGGGTTGGATCGCCTGAATGTTGTCGTAGCGTGATATTAAACTTTTTGATGAACACGTCAAGTACATCTCCCGTTGCAACGCACGGGCATATGTGCTAGTATCTAAAAAGATAAATATTTAAGAACGAAGGGAGTAGTACATATTAGTACTTTTTTGTGGGAAAAATACATACTTATACTAAATTTACATTTCTTAGAAAATAAGTGCTTCATTGATCTCTCGGAAAACTTATTTGCCTATATGGCCCCGGACTAGTCTTAACGTCTCTGAGCTTGTTTTGTTTTAAGTTCATGCTTCCGTATCCAAGGTGGATGTAAGTTAGATAACTTGGAATTAAAACATGGAATGCAATCCCAATGCTTATATATAAAATGAAAAGCGAAAGAAGACCGCAAGTGTTGTTGTTCTGATCCCAGGTTCATATGAACAGAAAATTATGAAAATATAAAACGATTTCAAAAAAATCTATTTTATTTTGTGATAAAGGTTGTCGAATGTTTTGCCAACATGCAAAGTTTCATGATGAAAAACACATTTATGGAGGTCTGGACAAAAAAATCGATGTTCCAAAATACTTTTAAGAATTCCTCTTTTCAACCGCGGCGGATGCCGGAGTTCGCTCGAGCTCGGGAACAACGTTGCAGAGGGCAAAATGACCGGTGTTCGGCACCTACTCGAGGTCAGTAAGCGAATGGAGGCACACACGGGACCAATGGACCACCGGAGCCTTGTCGGAGATGAGCGCGTGCGGCGGAGCATTTCGGTCGACGGCGGATCGGTTGCTAGAGCTCGCAATCGAGCGCGTGGAGTGAGGGGAAGGGGAAAGATGCTCACAGGAGGCCTGCAGACATGCTAAGCGGGCGCGGGGAAGGCTCGATGACGACTAACGAGCGGCGGCAATCCGAGGTGGCCGAGGAGGAACATGAGGTCGTCCCGGCTACTGCAGGGGCTCCGAGCTCCAACTCGGGGTGGCAGGTGGTGTAGGGGATGGCGGTGAAAGCTAACGGGCACGTCGGGCGGGGCGGGGCGTGGGGAGGACGGTGGCCGCGAGGGCGACGACGGCAGTGGCGTCGGAGGTGCGCGGGGAAAGGTGATCTGGGCGAGAGGGGAGAACTCGGGGGCGTCTAGGGTTAGGTTGCCAGGGAGGGTGGCCGTCGTCTTGAGGTCGCCGGGGAGCCGCCGGATGTCCTGCACGTGGCCATCCGCAGCCACGGACGCGCCTCGGACTACCACCGCGCGGGGTGAACAGGGGAGGACGACGAGGCGCGAGTGGGCTGGGCCAGGGCATTGTTACCGCGGCTGGGCCGCGCGCACAGTGTCGTGTGGCCCCCTTTTTCTATTCTTTTTCCATTTCTGTTTTCCTTTTAAAATTTTCTTTTATTTGATTTTGTTTTCTATTTCTTTTTAAAACAAATTTAGTTTTGCAAAATATAACACTTGCACCTAAATTAATATTTTGACTTAGGCTACTGCCACAAAAGTTTGGCACCTAGATAAAAATATATTAGTATTTTTATAATTTAAAAAGCATTTAATTTATCATTTAAGCCACTTTTTAATTATTATAAGGCATTTAAACACTTTATAAAAATATTGGTTCACCATCGTAATTAGTTATGGATTATTTGCAACACTTTGAACATTTTAGTTTTCATGTTTGGGAAATCTAATTATTCGACTTTAAATTTGGATTTGAATTTGAATTGTGATTGGGATCAAGTGAGGATTAGCAGCAGTAATGTGATGACATGGCACCATTAGGGGGAGATTACTGTAGCTTGACACTGGGGGCGCGGGGGGCGACTTTGTGCTCGCGGCAGCGTCGGGGGGGGGGGGGGGGGGGGGGAAGCTGTGTTGAGGCGGTGGTGGTGGCGATGTGGGAGGTGGCAGTGTGCGGGGGAGGTGTCTGGGCGCGGACTGCTGGCAGGGGCACCGAAACTGGGCGGCGGCGACGACGAGATTGGGAGGGCGAGGGTTTGCTGCCGATGGGGGTGGAAGAGAATGGCCTATGTGTCACCGACTGCGGGCTAGGGAAGGAGTAGCCGGGAGTCACGCGTCCGCATCGTGTCCACGCCGAGGCAAATAAGTTCCAAATTTGGTCTAGGATTGGATCACCCAGAGGACGAAAATCGGACGCGCGTCCGTTTGAAACGGCGCGTTGGGTCAACTTTTCTGTCCACGGCGATTCAAACGGACACACGCAGATAAAATGGGTTCTTAGAGTTGCTCTTAAAGTTGCCAATTTGGCCCTCGCGTCCAGAAGTGTGTGTGAGGTAGTGTGGAATCCTGATCCGCTGCTTATTATCAGATCGAAGTTCAAAGTCTGTTTAGAGTTGCCAATTTGGCCCTCGCGTCTAGAAGTGTGCGTGAGACTGTGGAATTCAGACCCGCTGCTTTTTGTGATGCACCATGCCATCATGCTTTCACTTGTCCCTATCCTTCCAGAAAGGATAGCAATGATGCACACATAGCTCGGTTTTTACTGCTACCATGTGCAGCTGTGCACATCACCTCGCCATTGGCCCTATAGTAGGACTGAGGACTGCCAAGTGAGCGCTGCAAATGTCTACGAGCAACAAACAAACCATGTACGACTAGTATAGGCACGATCCTCCAAGAATTGACAATAGCTTGACGGTCGAACTCCAAGATCAGCCATCCAGTACTTTCCTTGATTTCGAATAATAAGAGCCGTGAGCCCCCGGGCCCGGCGCCATCCCCATAGTTCATGGAGAGAATATTATACGAAAACTAACATTCGGTGGAAACCGGTTAAAATCAAAAAAATAAGATGTTTTGAACTTTTAAAAAAATCTGAAAAAAAATACGGGATGTTAAGAGGATGATGGTTTATCACCACACAAAATTTCAAGTTGAAACACGTTACGAGATGTGACTATGAAAAAGAGAAAATCAGTGTTGAATAGTGCCGAACAGTAATGTCATTATTCAGGGCTAATTTTTTTCATAGCTCACATCTTGTAATGTGTTTCAACTTGAAATTTTGCGTGACAATAAAACATCACCCTCTTAACATCCTGTATTTTTTTTCAGATTTTTTCGAAACTTTAAAATATGATTTCCTTTCATGGAATATTGGTTTCCGTATGATATTCTCCCATGGTTCATGAAGCTTGGAGCATGATGGGCTTCATTAATTTAAAACCGGACGCCGGCCTCTTTTTTTAGAAAAGTTCGTTGTTGCTGCCCTGAACAGGCCATTTGCATCTCGCAGCAAAAATAGAGAATAAAATTGCATCTCGCCGCACGGTGCCCACAGTTCATTGGCCTAACCAAAACCCTATAAAATATGTTCAAATATAGTGAAGTAAGATTAAAATTTAAATGCTTAGCATGTAATTTACATGTGATTTTTGCCAAGTTGTACGGGAGATAGAAGGTTGCATGCTTTTTCATCGTGACATCGTATTCATGTTCCATGTCACACTTTTTTCCTTCAGTTCAAAATAATCATCACAGGTTTTCAAATCACACTAATAACATTATCCCATGGCAGATTGAAGTTGCCTTATTCGCCACAATACATTTTTGCATGATTTTCAATTTACTTCATATGGCCAATGTGATAATTATCATTAATTAAATATTTTATTAAGTAAAGAAGTAAAGAGTTTCCTGTACTTCTAAGCTATAGATGAAGTTTGTAACACAATTTACCTCCAAAGAGTTTCTAACACATTTTGTTTTTGTTCTCAAAATAACCACAGTAGGTGGTTTTACACATTTTTCGCAGGTGCAGCCTAGAGATGCAAGAAACGGAAAGAAAACAACCGGGTTCTTATACAGGATGGGGAATAGGGAGGTCTTTGGGGGAGGGGGGGGGGTGCAAATCAATGGAATAAGATGAGCTAATCTGACCTATGTGATTTTGCTTCCTCTACAGCCTGGTTCGGTTCCTGTTGGGGATATTACTACTGGGCGTAAACCGGCCAGGAGAGGCCGGGTTAACCCCATAAGTAGTTCCTCTGTATCTGAAGTCCATGAAGACAGATGGTGACGCTTTATGGAGGCCCAGGGCCCAAAGCCGGTTTAAGGCCCGTAGACATAAACCGGTGTTGATATGTAGACTTGTGTTGTAAGATAGAAGTAGCAGAGACCGAGCCGGACACGATTATGAGCCGGCCTCGGGATTCTGTAAACTGACGGGCGTCAACCCATGTATATAAGGGGACGACCCGGCGGCGGTTCAAGGACAACAGACAACAACTCGAGACTCAGGCATAGCGTATTCGCTCCTTGGTCATCGAAACCCCAGCAATTCCATCACAACTAGACGTAGGCTTTTACCTTCATCGTAAGGGGCCGAACTAGTATAAAACTCTCTTGCGTCCCTTGTCCGCTTTAAGCCCTTTAAGTTAACCCGTAGTGATGGCTCCACGACTAAGTCCTTTCTCTAGGACATCTGCCGTGACAAAACCACGACAGTTGGCGCCCACCGTGGGGCTATCACACGATGGTTTCAAGTTCTTGGAGGGCAACTTCGAAGGACTCAAGGGTTACGCTGTGGGCCGGATGACCAAGAGTCGTCACGGCAAGCTCTACATCGACGATGCAGGCTGGGGGCCCGAGGCCGGCTCAATCGAGTACGGGTACCGGGTCCCCTTTGGCGGCATACACGTTTTCATTGGCAAGATTGGCGAACTGGGCCCTGAGCCGGACATCTGCACCGACCTCGTCGAAACGGCTCAGCGTGCGAGATCTGCCCGGGTGAAGCCTGTCATGAAGCATGCCTTCGTGGGAGTTATCCGTGGAGGGGAATCAGAGGATAGATCGGAATCTGGTGGTGAGACCGTCGTTTATTCCGGCGACGAGTCATCGACCGGAGAGACCGAGTCGTTATATCAGTTACAAGATTGTCGGATTGGGGGCTGTTCCGATGGCGATAGTATTCCGGACCCCTTTGATCTGCCAAACCGGGTTGCGATCTTCATGGCCGAAACACAACCGGCGCTCCACTCTTCGACCGCAGCGGCGATGATTTCCGGATCGACAGCGGCAACCGCGGCCGGGGCAGGAGGCCCTGTGCGACCGCCAGCTCAGGTTCTATCAGATTTGTTTGACGCGTTGGCAACACTGATGGCGGAGGTTAACCCGGCGGATCAGGATGCACACAATGCGGAAATCGTGAAAGTGAAAGATCAGATCACCCGGGCCAAAGCCGACTTAGCAGCTGAGGATACCAGGATGGCCGTGGAGCGGGCCGCTTTGGATGCACAAGCTTACCGGATTATGCTGGATCAGAGTGCGTCGGACGAAGTCCTGAAGAGGAGGTACAGATCTCGCCTGCCGCTGGTTTATGACGCTAGAAATCTCTTTAACACCCCAGGAGCAGGGACCAGTAATCCGCCGGTGGTAAACCGGGCGGAGGCACCTGGAGCAGAGGCGCCGGTTCAGCCACGTTTGATGGATCCGCCTCGTCAGAACAACATTGTAACACCGCATGTCCCCACGCCACCGGGTCATTACTCTAACCCAATGGACAACATTGTCGCTGCCGCTTCACGGCTGGCGGCCATCCCGATCGAAGGCGATTCTCCGGCGGCGGTCGAGACGCGTCGGGTTAAGGAGCTTCTTCAGACAGCCTTGGTTCAACAGGAGGCTTATTCATATAGTCGCGATCGGATTCATTCCACTCCCCGTCCAAGCCGGAGTTACAGCAGGCATATGGATGAACCGGCAGTGTCAAGCAATGCGCGGAACCGTGATCCGCCCCGTGGCAATAACCCGGCGGGTGGTGCTGGTGATGCTCAGGAGGTGGTGGACCGGGCTCGGGCACGCAGAGAGGCCGAGTTAGCGGCGCAGCATGAAGCCCGTCAACTTACTCCGGTTTGTCCAACCACATCGGTGGAACCAGGGGTTACCTCTAGTTCTTTGGGAGTGCCGTGTCTCGTCCCGACGTTGCACAATGTGCGCCTGCCCAAGGATTTCAAGGGCCCGCGCAAGGTGCCGAATTACACCGCCGATTTATCCCCTGAAACATGGGTCGAAAGCTATGAGATGGCCATGGAGATGCTGGATGTGGATGATGCGGCGTGTGCGAAATACTTCACCATGATGCTAGAAGGGACGGTCCGCACTTGGCTAAAGAGCTTACCGGCTAATTCTATCAGGTCATGGGCCGAGTTGAGAGCCTAGTTTATTCAGAATTTCAAGGATACATGCAAGCAGCCCATGTCAATTGTGGACTTAGCTGCCTGTGTCCAGGAGGAAAGAGAGTCAACAACCCATTGGGTGCGCCGGGTCTCGGAGATTTTGCATTCATCGGACCGCATCAACGCTGACACCGCAATTTTAACATTGGAGGGCAATTGCCGGTTTGAACCCCTGATGTTGAAGTTGGGACGGCTCAAACGTCATTGTAATGACATGGGAACCCTCATGGCTGCACTGGTGAAGTATGCCGACTCTGATAGTACCAAGGATCCTGAGTCTGACGATGATAAGACAGGGAAGGGAAAAAAGAGCGGCAACGCCAAGGGGCAGCGCCACAACCCGGCGGGTCATGGAAACGGCGGCAAGTGTAAGGCGGACCACGGTTTAGACTTTGTGGCTAATACTAATACACATGACAAGGGCCAGCGGTGTAAGGGTAAACCGCCCCAGCGCGGTGGAGGGCCAAGTCCTAATCCGGACCGTTTGTCTTATTTGTTGAACCAGCCCTGTCCGAAGCATGGGACGAAGGAGATCCCGTCCACGCACCTCTCGAAAGATTGTTACATCATGCAAGAGTTTAAAAGTTCTGATTCTTTCCGGTATGATCATGGACCAGGAGGCGGTTCGGGCCCCGGGTCTCATGGGCCAGGTTATGGTGGAGGAAATTCCGGTTCAGGCTTCCACGGCAATCAGGGTGGACATAACAATCAAAGTAATCAGGGTAACCAAGGTGGCTATAATCATCAGGGCAATCAGGAGGAGCAGCAGCAGTCGGGTTACCAGAGCAACCCGAAGCAGTTGAATAGCGGACAGTATCATGTCTTCACCACTAGCTTGGACAAGCGCGATCAGAAGCTTCATAAAAGGGCGGTGAATGCCGTTGAACCGGCGGTGCCCCGTTATTTGCGCTGGTCCGAGCAGCCGATTGTGTGGAGTAGAGAAGATCATCCACCCTGGGTTGACAATCCGGGTCATCTAGCTCTGGTGGTGGCACCTCAGGTGGGAGGTTATAAGTTCACTAAGGTACTCATGGATGGAGGGAGTAGTATCAATATCCTTTATTATGAAACTTTCCGTCGCATGGGGTTAACAGATAAAAATCTTAAACCGTCCAATACGGTGTTCCATGGTGTGGTGCCTGGTAAGTCGGCATATCCTGTTGGTAAGATAGCTCTAGAGGTGGCTTTTGGAGATGAGCATGACTCGAGATCAGAAACCTTGACCTTTGAAGTGGTGAAAATCAGAAGCCCGTATCATGCCCTATTTGGACGGCCAGCTTATGTTAAGTTTATGGCACAGCCTTGTTATGTCTATCTGCAGCTCAAGATGCCGGGTCACAAGGGAACTATAACCATGCATGGGAGCCGCAAGATTGCTCTGGAGTGTGAAGAAGGTGATGCGGCTTATGCTGAGTCGGTTTGTGCGACAGAAGAGTTGAAGTTTTACAAGGACAATGTTGATCCGGCAGATATGACTTCGTTGAAGAAACCAACTACAGAGCATGATCCGGCCCTGAAGTTTAAATCGGCTGATGAGACTAAGCTTGTTGACTTCGTGCCTGGCGATTCGTCCAAGCAGTTTAGCATCAGCGCTAACTTGGATCCGAAATAGGAAAGCGTGCTCATCGAGTTCATCCGTGAGAATCGGAACATCTTTGCATGGAAGCCTTCTGACATGCCAGGTGTACCGAGAGAACTCGCTGAGCACACTCTCAATGTTGATCCCAAGTATAAACCGGTCAAGCAGTTTCTCCGGCGGTTCAATGAAGAAAGACGCAAAGCTATTGAAGAAGAAGTAGCCAGGCTCTTGGTGGCTGGATTTATCGTTGAAGTATTCCATCCTGAGTGGTTGGCTAATCCGGTGCTGGTCCTTAAAAAGAACAGCACTTGGCGTATGTGTGTGGACTACACAGACCTTAACAAAGCTTGTCCAGCAGATCCTTTTGCCCTCCCTCGTATTGATCAAATTATTGATGATACGGTGGGTTGCGAGCGTTTGAGCTTTTTGGATGCATATTCTGGTTATCATCAGATCAAAATGGCAGTTAAGGACCAGGAGAAGACAACCTTCATAACTCCCTTTGGAGCCTTCTGCTATGTGTCCATGCCCTTTGGGCTCAAGAGTGCCCAGGCGACTTATCAACGGTGTGTGCAGAATTGTCTTCATAAACAGATCGGCCGCAATGTTCACGCCTATGTGGATGATATTGTGGTGAAATCAAGGAAGAAGGAGACATTGATTGATGACTTGAAGGAAACCTTCGATAACCCGCGGGTTTACAAAATGATGCTTAATCTGGCCAAGTGCGTCTTTGGTGTACCTGCAGGCAAGCTCTTGGGTTTTTTGGTGTCTAACCGGGGTATTGAAGCTAATTCGGAAAAGATCAAGGCCATCACCTCCTTGGCCAAACCGAAGTGTATCAATGATGTTCAACGCCTGGCAGGACGGATTGCCGCGTTGAGCCGGTTTATCAGTCGCCTTGGCGAGAAGGCCATTCCTTTGTATCGGATGCTGAAGAAAACGGATAACTTCGTCTGGAGTGACGCCGTTAATGAAGCATTTGAGGACTTAAAGCGGCAGCTGGCTAATCCTCCGGTTCTCGCTGCTCCGGTTGACAAAGCGCCATTGTTGCTATATGTGGCAGCTCACGCCCGGGCTGTTAGTGTGGCTATTGTGGTGGAGGCAAGGAGGCCGGAAAGGAATATCCAGTTCAACGGCCGGTCTACTATATCAGTGAGGTACTTATTGAGTCCAAGCAGAGGTACCTGCATTGGCAAAAGTTGGTGTATGGGGTTTTTATGGCAAGCCGGAAGCTTAAGCAGTATTTCCAAGGTCATCCCATCACGGTGGTCAGCTCTACTCCGTTGGGAGATATAATCCAGAACAGGGAAGCAACTGGCCGGATTGCTAAGTGGGATATAGAGCTCGGGCCTCACGGGTTGAAATACATACCCCGAACGACGATCAAATCTCAGGCACTTGTGGATTTCATCAATGATTGGACAGAATTACAAGCGCCAGAGGAGAAGCCGGATCATACTTATTGGACTATTCATTTTGATGGGTCCAGGCAATTGGAGGGCTCGGGGGCTAGAGTCGTATTAATTTCCCCATGAGGTGTTCCCTTGTACTAACAATGCAGCTGAATATGAGGCTTTACTCCATGGTCTTCGGATGGCTAAGGAGAGGAACCTAAGCCGAGTTATGTGCTTCGGTGACTCGGATCTGGTGGCTCAACAAGTGTCCGGCACTTGGGATTCCAAGGACCCACTAATGGCAGCGTATCGTCGTGAGGTGGATATTGTTGCAAGTCACTTTAAAGGTTATCAGGTGGATCATGTGGACCGGTGGAAGAATGAAGCGGCGGACGCTTTAAGCCGCCTGGGTTCCCAACGTAAACCAGTTCCACCTAATGTCTTCCTGGATGTTTTGCATAATCTGTCCGTCAAGCTCCCTGGTGAAGAGGATTTGGCTGTTCCTGATCTGGAGGCTCAGTTGGTGGCGGCTCTTCATGTTATCCCGGATTGGACGGTTCCATATCTGGCGTATATGAACCGGGGTGAGTTACCATAGGACGAAACTATGGCCAGGCAGATAATCCGGCGGTCCAAGTCCATGACTATTATCAATGGAGAGTTACATCATTGCAATGTGACAGGGGCGTTTCAACGCTGTGTGTCTCCTGAGGAAGGCCGTGAAATTTTGCGTGAGATCCACGAAGGAGATTGTGGTCACCACGCCGGTTCAAAATCTTTGGTGGCCAAGGCGTTTCGTCACGGTTTCTATTGGTTGACAGCTCATGCTGATGCCGAGGAATTGGTCAAAAGATGTGATGGCTGTCAGAAATTCTCAAGGCACGCTCATGTACCAGCTCAAGAATTGAGGATGATTCCAATCACTTGCCCGTTTGCAACTTGGGGGCTGGATATGGTTGGGCCTTTCAAGAGGTCCAAGGACAAGAAGACCCACCTCTTCGTGGCGGTTGATAAGTTCACGAAGTGGGTGGAGGCAGAGCCAGTTAGTAAGTGTGATGCAGCCACGGCGGTTCAATTCATCAAAAAGGTGATCTTCCGGTTTGGCTTTCCACACAGCATTATAGCAGACAATGGTACCAATCTGTCAGAGGGTGCCATGAAGGAGTTCTGTCAACGTGAGCACATCCGGCTTGATGTATCATCAGTGGCTCACCCCCGGTCCAATGGTCAAGCGAAGAGGGCCAATCAAGAGATCTTGAGAGGCATCAAACCCCGGCTTATGGTTCCTTTGCAACGGACGCCGGGTTGTTGGGTTGAGGGGTTACCTTCTGTGTTGTGGAGCATCAATACCATACCCAACAGATCGGCAGGATCACACCATTCTTTATGGTTTATGGAGTGGAAGCAGTTCTTTCGAGTGACATCCGTCATGACTCGCCTCGTGTAGCGGCATATGTTGAAGCTGACAACGATAAAGCACGGCAGGAATCTCTTGACCTGTTAGATGAGGAACGTGACATGGCGGCAGCCCGTTCGGCGATTTATCAGCAAGATCTGCGTCGTTATCATAGCCGCCGGGTTAGAACCAGAACCTTTCAAGAAGGCGATTTGGTGCTTCGGCTCATCCAGGATCAGATGGATATGCATAAGCTATCCCCCCTTGGGAAGGACCCTTTGTGGTCAGCAAGAATCTACACAACGGGTCATACTACCTAATCGATGTTCGAGAGCGCAAAGACTCACGTAAATCGGAGGAGGAGACCAACCGGCCGTGGAATATTGCTCATCTTCGGCCCTACTATACTTGAGCTACAGGCTCTGCTTATGTACATATTATGACAATGTATATATTATGATCAATATAATAAACCGGAACCTCAGCTAAAGCGGGGTATCTGTTGTTTTTCTTACATCATGTGTGGTTACATGGAGCTTACAAAGCGGCGTCCGGTTTACCCCTTGATTTAGCTTCTCAAAGCTTTATATTACATCACTTGGGGGCTTGGTCGTATCCGAACCATAGCTACACCTCTTGATCGGCGCAATGCCACAGCATAACTTGGGGGCTTGGTCGTATCTGAACCATAGCTACACCTCTTGATCAGGCGCAATGCCACAGCATCACTTGGGGGCTTGGTCGTATCCGAACGACAGTCACACCTCTTGATCGGCTCAAAGCCACATCAATCCGGGGCCAAAGAGAGTATTGTAAAGCAACAGCTCAAACATAGGCACCCATTGAGCACATCTCAAAATGTTGCTTGGGGATTCTTTGCTGTCGAAATGAACTAAGAATCTACACTTGTAACAGGCTATCAAGCCATGGCTTGGAAGCCTGGTGTATACACCTAAAACCCCGAGTTAACCTACCTATTTAAGTAAGTCACTCCACCCAGGTAAACCTGGTATGACCCTTTGAACTTTGACAAGTTACTCTAAAATGAAGACCCTGAACTTGTCAAGTTAAAACGATGATTGGTTAAGGATTGAGGACCATCTTAAAAGGCTTTGCAGAAATGGTTTAACTCAGTGGCCTGGCAGCCCATGAAAAGCCTCGACTTTGGGGCCTGGCAGCCCGTGAAAAGCCTCGAGTACAACGGTTTTCATTTGCCTTTTGCTAAGTTTTCTTTGTTTTCATAAGATTTGTGATGTTTTTTAAACCGGTGTTTATCAACCCGGTTAGGCTGTCAACTACAAGTTGTCAGTACACGATCAAATTATAATCCGGCGACTATCAGCCCGGTCTGGTTTGACTCAAAGTCACCAGTATGGAATAAACCGGTGTTTATCACCACCCGAAACGGTTTTATTGTAAACCGGCATCATATAGCTGTTGGAAATATGCCCTAGAGGCAATAATAAATAGTTATTATTATATTTCTTTGTTCATGATAATTGTCTATTGTTCATGCTATAATTGTATTATCCGGAAATCATAATACATGTGTGAATACATAGACCACAACGTGTCCCTAGTAAGCCTCTAGTTGACTAGCTCGTTGATCAACAGATAGTCACGGTTTCCTGACTATGGACATTGGATGTCATTGATAACGGGATCACATCATTAGGAGAATGATGTGATGGACAAGACCCAATCCTAAGCATAGCATAAAAGATCGTGTAGTTTCGTTTGCTAGAGCTTTTCCAATGTCAGGTATCTATTCCTTAGACCATGAGATCGTGCAACTCCCGGATACCGTAGGAGTGCTTTGGGTGTGCCAAACGTCACAACGTAACTGGGTGACTATAAAGGTACACTGCGGGTATCTCCGAAAGTGTCTGTTGGGTTGGCACGGATTGAGACTGGGATTTGTCACTCCGTGTGACGGAGAGGTATCTCTGGGCCCACTCGGTAATGCATCATCATAATGAGCTCAATGTGACTAAGGCGTTAGTCACGGGATCATGCATTGCGGTACGAGTAAAGAGACTTGCCGGTAACGAGATTGAACAAGGTATTGGGATACCGACGATCGAATCTCGGGCAAGTAACATACCGATTGACAAAGGGAATTGTATACGGGATTGATTGAATCCTCGACATCGTGGTTTATCCGATGAGATCATCGTGGAACATGTGGGAGCCAACATGGGTATCCAGATCCCGCTGTTGGTTATTGATCGGAGAGGCGTCTCGGTCATGTCTGCATGTCTCCCGAACCCGTAGGGTCTACACACTTAAGGTTCGGTGACGCTAGGGTTGTAGAGATATGAGTATGCGGAAACCCGAAAGTTGTTCGGAGTCCCGGATGAGATCCCGGACGTCACGAGGAGTTCCGGAATGGTCCGGAGGTGAATAATTATATATAGGAAGTCCAGTTTCGGCCACCGGTTTCGGGGGTTATCGGTATTGTACCGGGACCACCGGAAGGGTCCCGGGGGTCCACCGGGTGGGGCCACCTGTCCCGGAGGGCCCCATGGGCTGAAGTGGGAAGGGAACCAACCCATAGTGGGTTGGGGCGCCGCCCATGGGCCTCCCCCCTGCGCCTAGGGTTGGAAACCCTAGGGTAGGGGGGGGCGCCCCACTTGACTTGGGGGGTAAGTTACCCTCCTGGCCGCCGCCCCCCCCATCCAGATGGGTTCCTGGCCGGCGCCCCCCCTCCCAGGGGGCCTATATAAAGGGGGGAGGGAGGGCAGTGGGACTATAGCCTTGGGCGCCTCCCTCCTCCCCTGCTACACCTCTCTCTCTCGCAGAAGCTCGGCGAAGCCCTGCCGACATCCCGCTACATCCACCACCACGCCGTCGTGCTGCTGGATCTCCATCAACCTCTCCTTCCCCCTTGCTGGATCAAGAAGGAGGAGACGTCGCTGCACCGTACGTGTGTTGAACGCGGAGGTGCCGTCCGTTCGGCACTCGGTCATCGGTGATTTGAATCACGGCGAGTACGACTCTGTCAACAACGTTCATTGGAACGCTTCCGCTCGCGATCTACAAGGGTATGTAGATGCACTCCTTTCCCCTCGTTGCTAGTATACTCCATAGATGGATCTTGGTGAGCGTAGGTAAATTTTAAAATTCTGCTACGATCCCCAACAGTGGCATCATGAGCCAGGCCTATGCGTAGTTACTATGCACGAGTAGAACACAAAGCAGTTGTGGGCGTTGATGTTGCCAATTCTTCTTGCCGCTACTAGTCTTATCTTGTTTCGGCGGCATTGTGGGATGAAGCGGCCCGAACCGACCTTACACGTACGCTTACGTGAGACAGGTTCCACCGACTGACATGCACTAGTTGCATAAGGTGGCTAGCGGGTGTCTGTCTCTCCTACTTTAGTCGGAACGGATTCGATGAAAAGGGTCCTTATGAAGGGTAAATAGAAATTGGCAAATCACGTTGTGGTCATACGTAGGTAAGA
Organism: Triticum aestivum; assembly: GCF_018294505.1. Classification (NCBI taxonomy): domain Eukaryota; kingdom Viridiplantae; phylum Streptophyta; class Magnoliopsida; order Poales; family Poaceae; genus Triticum; species Triticum aestivum. Next base: position 575,940,565 of record NC_057814.1, on the reverse strand, counting down.
AACGTTCTTGCTAGAAACCTACAAACCACGTAAAAACTTTCAACAACAATTAGAGGACGTCTAACTTGTTTTTGCAGCATGTGCTATGTGATGTGATATGGCCAGAAGATGTGATGAATGATATATGTGATGTATGAGATTGATCATATTCTTGTAATAGGAATCACGACTTGCATGTCGATGAGTATGACAACCGGCAGGAGCCATAGGAGTTGTCTTTATTATTTTGTATGACCTGCGTGTCATTGAATAACGCCATGTAAATTACTTTACTTTATTGCTAAACGCGTTAGCCATAGAAGTAGAAGTAACCGTTGGCGTGACGACTTCATGAAGACACAATGATGGAGATCATGATGATGGAGATCATGGTGTCATGCCGGTGACGAAGATGATCATGGTGCCCCGAAGATGGAGATCAAAGGAGCAAAATGATATTGGCCATATCATGTCACTATTTGATTGCATGTGATGTTTATCATGTTTTTGCATCTTATTTGCTTAGAACGACGGTAGTAAGTAAGATGATCCCTTATGATAATTTCAAGAAAGTGTTCCCCCTAACTGTGCACCGTTGCGAAGGTTCGTTGTTTCGAAGCACCACGTGATGATCGGGTGTGATAGATTCTAACGTTCGCATACAACGGGTGTTGACGAGCCTAGCATGTACAGACATGGCCTCGGAACACACGCAATACACTTAGGTTGACTTGACGAGCCTAGCATGTACAGACATGGCCTCGGAACACGGAGGACCGAAAGGTCGAGCATGAGTCGTATAGAAGATACGATCAACATGGAGATGTTCACCGATCTTGACTAGTCCGTCTCACGTGATGATCGGACACGGCCTAGTTAACTCGGATCATGTTTCACTTAGATGACTAGAGGGATGTCTATCTGAGTGGGAGTTCATTGAGTAATTTGATTAGATGAACTTAATTATCATGAACTTAGTCTAAAATCTTTACACTATGTCTTGTAGATCAAATGGCCCACGTTGTCCTCAATTTCAACGCGTTCCTAGAGAAAACCAAGCTGAAAGATGATGGCAGCAACTATACGGACTGGGTCCGGAACCTGAGGATCATCCTCATAGCAGCCAAGAAAGATTATGTCTTAGAAGCACCGCTAGGTGAAGCACCAATCCCAGAGAACCAAGACGTTATGAACGCTTGGCAGCAGCGTGCTGATGATTACTCCCTCGTTCAGTGCGGCATGCTTTACAGCTTAGAACCGGGTCTCCAAAAGCGTTTTGAGAAACATGGAGCATATGAGATGTTCGAGGAGCTGAAAATGGTTTTCCAAGCTCATGCCCGGGTCGAGAGATATGAAGTCTCCGACAAGTTCTTCAGCTGTAAAATGGAGGAGAATAGTTCTGTTAGTGAGCACATACTCAGAATGTCTGGGTTACACAACCGCTTATCCCAGCTGGGAGTTAATCTCCCGGATGACGCGGTCATTGACAGAATCCTCCAGTCGCTTCCACCAAGCTACAAGAGCTTTGTGATGAACTTCAATATGCAGGGGATGGAAAAGACCATTCCTGAGGTATATTCAATGCTGAAATCAGCGGAGGTGGAGATCAGAAAAGAACATCAAGTGTTGATGGTGAATAAAACCACTAAGTTCAAGAAGGGCAAGGGTAAGAAGAACTTCAAGAAGGACGGCAAGGGAGTTGCCGCGCCCGGTAAGCCAGTTACTGGGAAGAAGTCGAAGAATGGACCCAAGCCTGAGACTGAGTGCTTTTATTGCAAGGGAAGTGGTCACTGGAAGCGGAACTGCCCCAAATACTTAGCGGACAAGAAGGCCGGCAACACCAAAGGTATATGTGATATACATGTAATTGATGTGTACCTTACCAGTACTCGTAGTAGCTCCTGGGTATTTGATACCGGTGCGGTTGCTCATATTTGTAACTCAAAACAGGAACTACGGAATAAACGGAGACTGGCGAAGGACGAGGTGACGATGCGCGTCGGGAATGGTTCCAAGGTCGATGTGATCGCCGTCGGCACGCTACCTCTGCATCTACCTACGGGATTAGTTTTAAACCTCAATAATTGTTATTTAGTGCCAGCTTTGAGCATGAACATTGTATCTGGATCTCGTTTAATTCGAGATGGCTACTCATTTAAATCCGAGAATAATGGTTGTTCTATTTATATGAGAGATATGTTTTATGGTCATGCCCCGCTGGTCAATGGTTTATTCTTGATGAATCTCGAACGTGATGTTACACATATTCATAGTGTGAATACCAAAAGATGTAAAGTTGATAACGATAGTCCCACATACTTGTGGCACTGCCGCCTTGGTCACATTGGTGTCAAGCGCATGAAGAAGCTCCATGCAGATGGACTTTTGGAGTCTCTTGATTACGAATCATTTGACACGTGCGAACCATGCCTCATGGGTAAGATGACCAAGACTCCGTTCTCCGGAACAATGGAGCGAGCAACCAACTTATTGGAAATCATACATACCGATGTGTGCGGTCCAATGAGTGTTGAGGCTCGCGGAGGATATCGTTATGTTCTCACTCTCACTGATGACTTAAGTAGATATGGGTATGTCTACCTAATGAAACACAAGTCTGAAACCTTTGAAAAGTTCAAGGAATTTCAGAGTGAGGTTGAGAATCAACGTGACAGGAAAATAAAATTCTTACGATCAGATCGTGGTGGAGAATATTTAAGTCACGAATTTGGTACGCACTTAAGGAAATGTGGAATCGTTTCACAACTCACGCCGCCTGGAACACCTCAGCGAAATGGTGTGTCCGAACGTCGTAATCGCACTCTATTGGATATGGTGCGATCTATGATGTCTCTTACCGATTTACCGCTCTCATTTTGGGGCTATGCTTTAGAGACTGCCGCATTCACTTTAAATAGGGCTCCGTCGAAATCCGTTGAGACGACACCGTATGAATTATGGTTTGGGAAGAAACCTAAGCTGTCGTTTCTAAAAGTTTGGGGATGCGATGCTTATGTCAAGAAACTTCAACCTGAAAAGCTCGAACCCAAGTCGGAAAAATGCGTCTTCATAGGATACCCTAAGGAAACTATTGGGTATACCTTCTACCTCAGATCCGAAGGCAAGATCTTCGTTGCCAAGAACGGGTCCTTTCTGGAGAAGGAGTTTCTCTCGAAAGAATTGAGTGGGAGGAAAGTGGAACTTGATGAGGTGATAGTCACCCCTTCCGAACCGGAAAGTAGCGCAGCGCGGGAAGATGTTCCTGTGGTGCCTACACCGACTGGGGAGGAAGTTAATGATGATGATCATGAAGCTTCGGATCAAGTTACTACTGAACTTCGTAGGTCCACAAGGACACGTTCCGCACCAGAGTGGTACGGCAACCCTGTCCTGGAAATCATGTTGTTAGACAACGGTGAACCTTCGAACTATGAAGAAGCGATGGCGGGCCCGGATTCCGACAAATGGCTAGAAGCCATGAAATCCGAGATAGGATCCATGTATGAAAACGAAGTATGGACTTTGACTGACTTGCCCGATGATCGGCGAGCCATAGAAAACAAATGGATCTTTAAGAAGAAGACGGACGCGGATGGTAATGTGACCATCTATAAAGCTCGACTTGTCGCTAAGGGTTATCGACAAGTTCAAGGGGTTGACTACGATGAGACTTTCTCACCCGTAGCGAAGCTGAAGTCCGTCCGAATCATGTTAGCAATTGCCGCATACTATGATTATGAGATATGGCAGATGGACGTCAAAACGGCATTCCTTAACGGCTTCCTTAAGGAAGAGTTGTATATGATGCAGCCGGAAGGTTTTGTCGATCCTAAGAATGCTAACAAAGTATGCATGCTCCAGCGCTCAATCTATGGGCTGGTGCAAGCATCTCGGAGTTGGAACATTCGCTTTGATGAGATGATCAAAGCGTTTGGGTTTACACAGACTTATGGAGAAGCCTGTGTTTACAAGAAAGTGAGTGGGAGCTCTGTAGCATTTCTCATATTATATGTGGATGACATACTATTGATGGGAAATGATATAGAATTCTTGGAAAGTATAAAGGCCTATTTGAATAAGTGTTTTTCAATGAAGGACCTTGGAGAAGCTGCTTATATATTAGGCATCAAGATCTATAGAGATAGATCAAGACGCCTCATTGGTCTTTCACAGAGTACATACCTTGACAAGATATTGAAGAAGTTCAATATGGATCAGTCCAAGAAGGGGTTCTTGCCTGTATTGCAAGGTGTGCAATTGAGCACGGCTCAATGCCCGACCACGGCAGAAGATAGAGAAAAGATGAGTGTCATCCCCTATGCCTCGGCCATAGGGTCTATTATGTATGCCATGCTGTGTACCAGACCTGATGTAAACCTTGCCGTAAGTTTGGTAGGAAGGTACCAAAGTAATCCCGGCATGGAACACTGGACAGCGGTCAAGAATATCCTGAAGTACCTGAAGAGGACTAAGGATATGTTTCTCGTTTATGGAGGTGACGAAGAGCTCGTCGTAAAGGGTTACGTCGACGCTAGCTTCGACACAGATCTGGATGACTCGAAGTCACAAACCGGATACGTGTATATTTTGAATGGAGGAGCAGTAAGCTGGTGCAGTTGCAAGCAAAGCGTCGTGGCGGGATCTACATGTGAAGCGGAGTACATGGCAGCCTCGGAGGCAGCACAGGAAGCAGTCTGGATGAAGGAGTTCATTACCGACCTAGGGGTGATTCCCAATGCGTCGGGCCCGATGACTCTCTTCTGTGACAACACTGGAGCTATTGCCCTTGCGAAGGAGCCCAGGTTTCACAGGAAGACCAGGCATATCAAGCGTCGCTTCAACTCCATTCGTGAAAGTGTTCAAAATGGAGACATAGATATTTGTAAAGTACATACGGACCTGAATGTAGCAGATCCGTTGACTAAACCTCTCCCTAGAGCAAAACATGATCAACACCAGGACGCAATGGGTGTTCGATTCATCACAATGTAACTAGATTATTGACTCTAGTGCAAGTGGGAGACTGTTGGAAATATGCCCTAGAGGCAATAATAAATGGTTATTATTATATTTCTTTGTTCATGATAATTGTCTATTGTTCATGCTATAATTGTATTATCCGGAAATCGTAATACATGTGTGAATACATAGACCACAACGTGTCCCTAGTAAGCCTCTAGTTGACTAGCTCGTTGATCAACAGATAGTCACGGTTTCCTGACTATGGACATTGGATGTCATTGATAACGGGATCACATCATTAGGAGAATGATGTGATGGACAAGACCCAATCCTAAGCATAGCATAAAAGATCGTGTAGTTTCGTTTGCTAGAGCTTTTCCAATGTCAAGTATCTATTCCTTAGACCATGAGATCGTGCAACTCCCGGATACCGTAGGAGTGCTTTGGGTGTGCCAAACGTCACAACGTAACTGGGTGACTATAAAGGTACACTACGGGTATCTCCGAAAGTGTCTGTTGGGTTGGCACGGATCGAGACTGGGATTTGTCACTCCGTGTGACGGAGAGGTATCTCTGGGCCCACTCGGTAATGCATCATCATAATGAGCTCAATGTGACTAAGGCGTTAGTCACGGGATCATGCATTGCGGTACGAGTAAAGAGACTTGCCGGTAACGAGATTGAACAAGGTATTGGGATACCGACGATCGAATCTCGGGCAAGTAACATACCGATTGACAAAGGGAATTGTATACGGGATTGATTGAATCCTCGACATCGTGGTTCATCCGATGAGATCATCGTGGAACATGTGGGAGCCAACATGGGTATCCAGATCCCGCTGTTGGTTATTGACCGGAGAGGCGTCTCGGTCATGTCTGCATGTCTCCCGAACCCGTAGGGTCTACACACTTAAGGTTCGGTGACGCTAGGGTTGTAGAGATATGAGTATGCGGAAACCCGAAAGTTGTTCGGAGTCCCGGATGAGATCCCGGACGTCACGAGGAGTTCCGGAATGGTCCGGAGGTGAAGAATTATATATAGGAAGTCCAGTTTCGGCCACCGGGAAAGTTTCGGGGGTTATCGGTATTGTACCGGGACCACCGGAAGGGTCCCGGGGGTCCACCGGGTGGGGCCACCTGTCCCGGAGGGCCCCATGGGCTGAAGTGGGAAGGGAACCAGCCCATAGTGGGCTGGGGCGCCCCCCATGGGCCTCCCCCTGCGCCTAGGGTTGGAAACCCTAGGGTGGGGGGGCGCCCCACTTGACTTGGGGGGTAAGTTACCCCCCTGGCCGCCGCCCCCCCCATCCAGATGGGTTCCTGGCCGGCGCCCCCCTCCCAGGGGGCCTATATAAAGGGGGGAGGGAGGGCAGTGGGACTACAGCCTTGGGCGCCTCCCTCCTCCCCTGCTACACCTCTCTCTCTCGCAGAAGCTCGGCGAAGCCCTGCCGACATCCCGCTACATCCACCACCACGCCGTCGTGCTGCTGGATCTCCATCAACCTCTCCTTCCCCCTTGCTGGATCAAGACGGAGGAGACATCGCTGCACCGTACGTGTGTTGAACGCGGAGGTGCCGTCCGTTTGGCACTCGGTCATCGGTGATTTGAATCACGGCGAGTACGACTCCGTCAACAACGTTCATTGGAACGCTTCCGCTCGCGATCTACAAGGGTATGTAGATGCACTCCTTTCCCCTCGTTGCTAGTATACTCCATAGATGGATCTTGGTGAGCGTAGGTAAATTTTAAAATTCTGCTACGATCCCCAACAATAACAGGAGTTACTTATCCTCCAGATTAGGGTTATGACCCTCACTACAAAAGTTGGTCAGCCAACATTATGCCTAAAGGTCACAGGTATCATATATTTCCATATTTGGTTATCTTTACAACCTTGGTTATAAACCTTGGTCATATATATGTATTTGGCTATCATGACCCGCCCGGTGGTAAACCGCCAGGGCGCTTTAAGCTTCTCATCTGCAGGAACAGCTTGAATAAATGGCTATGGATTATGAACATCATATCTTAAGCATGTCGGATTAAGCAAACATCAGTCGCAGATAAATATGCACGAAGGCATAACAGACCAAGTGCTTTAACTAGCCTATTACAAGGCGTTTCAGTGCCCAAAAGGATAATGGTTTTCTCAAATACGTGTTGCAGCATGTAGAAGGCTAAACCGGCCTCCGGATTATGATTGATCACCAGCTTGCCCTGAAGGCTGCGGATCATCTTGCACCGGTTCATCCTCTTCATCTCTACCCAGCGGCTGGAAGTCAATAGTTGTCCAGTCGATTCCAGTTAACGCTTGGAACACAGCTTCGTCGCTTATAAGGGTGGACGGTTCAATATCAGGGGCATAAGTGTGCTTACGGATTGGAGGGATCAGATTTTGCGCTTCCGAAATTGGTGCAGCAACCCGTCTGTTCTTGTCATCATAACTTGCCTGATAGTATGAGAGATCAGCTTCTTCAGCCAATTGACAAGCCAGTGGACGTACTTCCCGGTTTATGGCGCGGAGATCCTCCTGGCCAAATTCTGATCCGTCTTCTTTTAAGCTTGGGAAGCCTTTAGCCACGTCCACCGGATCAAGATCAGGCACCCACGCCTTTGCCCGGGTTAGAGCGGTCAGAGCTCCGGCCCTTGCCGCAGCTTTCTTTAGTTCTTCAACCCGAGCATGCAGCATGGATAGCCTTTCTAAGGTGTCCTTGATCAAAGTTGGAGGAGGTTTATTGTGTGAAGCGGTGCAGATGATCCGCTGCGCACCGGTATACAGCTGCTCTATCAGAGTATAGGCCGCTTTTAATTTCCTCTGTACGTCAGAGCCCAGATGGCTAATACGAGTTCCTGCATCATTATAAACGTCAGTAAACCAGCAACACATGGGAAGATATGTTGAAAGTATAAAGTAAGGATGCTTACCAAACACAGCAGCGGTCATAGCATGAATCTGCCGCTTTACGCCGGTCAGTTCATCAACCACCGGTTTAAGAGCGGCTTCTGCTTTTTCAGCCCTTTTTATCAAAGCGGATTTTTTAGTCTCCCAATCCGCCCGCTCTTTGTTGAAGCTCTCTTTCAGTTTCTCCATAGCGCCTAGAGCGCAGGTCAATTCTTCCTTCGCTTTGGAGGTTTCAGCTTGTTGGGACTTGAGGTTCTCTTGCAGATCAGCGGTTTGGCTTTCCTTCTTGTTCAGTTCATCCTACAAAGAGACAGATATATAATAAGTTGACAGTACATATTTGAAGTACCAAGTACATAACAAGTTATGCCCTTAGTACTTGGGGGCTAATGCATATTTGCTCTTTATCAGAAATTTTTACAAGTCCCAAGCACAATACAAGTATTAAGCTTGGCACTTGGGGGCTAATGTGTATTTGCTCATAAAATGCTGATATGGGAATTCTTCTACAAAGTCCCGGTTCATCTTTATAAAGTTAAACCGGCCCTTGGGGGCTACATCAGTGAAGTTAAGATGCATTGTTGCAAACATGAAATTGTCACTAAGTCCCGGTTTAAATTGATATCTTAAACCGTCACTTGGGGGCTACTGGAGTTGATAAGCTGCAATTAAATATAAGAGAGAAAAACTTATGAAGTTACCTCATATCGCTCCTTCATCATATTTACCAAACCGGCTTCATAGTCACGGCTGGTGTACAGACGGTTCAGGAAGCCAGAGTGAAGGTCTTGAGCATTCAGATGGGCATAATTTGACAAATCGGTGTTCCATTTGCCTTTGCCAATTGCCGAGAGCTCATCATTGGCAGTATGTTTTGACAAAGCAACAGGATTGCCCGGAGCGGTATGGCCAGTGCCAGTAATCATAATGTCATCATCTTTGTCATCAGCAGCCGTTACTGGGGTTGGCGGTTTGTCAGTATTTTTAACTGGACTTGCCGGTTTATTGTCAGTTCGGACAGGGCTGGTTGGCTGGTCAGCATGGCTTGTGGTGTCAACTGCTGCCTGCTCAGCAATGAAGTCATGATCTTGAGGCGGTGGGTCATTCAGTATGGCATTAATGTTGGTCTCTTCAGGATCTGGAGTTTTCTTTGGTTCAACAGCCACGTCTTCATCAGCCGGTTTATCAACCGAGCTTTCTTGCTGGGTCTGGGCTTGGCGTTGAGAAAAATAAACATGAGGATCAGTACAGTATATCAAAATAGCAACATCAAGGATAACAACAAGTGTATAGCTCACCCAAGAACCGTTTTGAGGGGTGGAAGTTTTGTGGCCGACGACTCGCCAGAAGATGAGTGAGAAGTACCCTGATAATTGACGGGTTAAGAGGCTGGCGAAAACAACCTGCTTTGGGGCATGAAGTATCAATGGGATAAGAGACCTCTGATCGGCGTTTCCGAACCGGACTGTTCGGTAAACCGGCGGAGGTAACTACCTGGCCGCTGTGCCGGGTTGTGCGGCGAGCCTTGTGCTGCTGTGTCTTCAAAAGAAAGTTTGGGTCCAAGTAAGCAAGGGGGTGAGAAAATTTTACTTTCCAGTTTGCTCGACGGATTTTTGATGTCGGCAGAGGATCTGAATCGGAGGAAAGAATGATTACCTCTACATCATCAGCATGACTGCCTTCAGCGTCGTCCTGATAATAATCATTGTCAATGAGGTGTACGAAAAATGAACCAAGAGAGTCAAGTTCTACCTCTGGTTCCGGATTACCCACATCATCATCAGCTGGTAGATCGGAGGATGCAGTGGTCCTTCTCTTGGCAGGTTTTTTAACAACCTTGGTTTTTGGACGAACTGGCTTGGCCGGTTTGTCTTGCAGCTTCGCCGGTTTGTCTTGTGATGGTTTCTTGTTCCAGAACGGATCATCACCCTGTCAGAAAATAATCACACTTTCACAGAATATTTGGACAGAAGCAACTTCAGATAAAAATATTATATGATTCTTACAGCTGGTGGTTTGTTGAAGGTGCAGAAAGGGAGTAGTCCGGTTTGGGCACAGACAGCCTCTGGTTCGTTCAGTATCTTTTTTACAGCCTCAGTGACTTCTGCATCTGTAAGCTGAATGTCAATGTGCCGCTGAGCATCCTTCAAACTCCCCGTATACTCACACATCAAACCGGAGCGCCGGCTTAAGGACAGAATACTCCAGCTTATCCAACAGCGAGCAAGATCAACTCCTGTCAAACCGTTTGCCATGAAGGCTCTAATCTTTGATAATTGAGGAGCATAGTTGGCCCTTTCTCTTGCAGTCAACCTCTGAGGAAAAGGATGTGTGTTGCTCGGGCGTTCAAGGTGGTAACCCGGCAGGGGGTTTTCATCAGGTGGAGATGTATCCATGCAATAAAACCAATGGTTCCACTCTTTGGGGTGACTGTGGAGTTTGGGATGAGGGAAGGTGACTTCTTTCCTTTTCTGAACCGCCATTCCGCCCAGTTCCGTATTGGGTCCATCCGAGAACTCTGTGCGACGGTTTAAGTTAAAGAAATCCCTAAACAGTTCGACTGTAGGTTCCTCCTGCAGATAAACCTCACAGAAGACTTGGAAGTGGCTGATGTTGGTCACAGAATTGGGACCGATGTCTTGAGGGCGCAGCTGAAAATTGGCTAGTACATCTCGGAAAAATTTCAAACCGGGAGGGCTAAAACCTCGACTCAGATGGTCAGCAAACACGACTACCTCTCCGTCCTTGGGTGTAGGAGGATTTTCCGGACCAGGGACCCTCCAGTGGATGACATCTTTCTTGGCTAAAGCGCCCATTTTAACAAGATTGTTTAACTGCTCTTCAGTTACTCGAGAGGGAGCCCAATTGCATTCATAGACTTGCTTCGCCATGACAATGGAAATCTGAAACATGATTATTGCCGGTTTAAGATTTACAGTGGACAACTATATAGCGGTATAAGGATACAAGCATATTGATAAACCGGATTTGGTTATTCGTAAACGGGAGTCTGACAATGGAAATGGTGTAATGCATTGGCGGTTCAACAGGGGACTAATGGTATCTACCGGGTCATCATTTTTTCTGTGAAGTTAAACCGCCCAATCTGGTATTAAAGATGTATAAGTGAAGGGAAAAACAAGTTTCATAGTTTGGCATGAGAATTTCAGATATGCCGTGCGTTGGATAATCAAAATACTCTGGTATAATATCAAGCGCTCAAAAAGTTCAGTGAGTTCAGATGAGTTGGATGTCAAGCAGGTGCCTTAACAAGAAGAAAGGAGTCTAAACTACAAATGGCGCTGAAAATAGTCAGATCTAACCGGCCATTGGTGCTACCGAAGGAAGAACAGCTTCAAGCCATGAAGAACACCGAACCCTAATGGCGGATCTAGGGCAAGAAAAAGAGGGACTTACTGGTGCAGAAGGAAGCAGCGGAGGATCACCGCTTTTCTCTGATACGATCAGGTTGATGCAGCGGCCTTTGTCGAAGCAGAGGCGAAGGACGACGGCGGCGGCAGAGCTTGAGGGTCGGTCGGCGCGAGGAAGACGACGACGCGAAGAGGCATGAAAGGGAAAATGGAAAGACCCCCTGGCCCTATTTATAAGGGCAGAAAGTTAAGCGTCAGGCGCGAAAATCGAGGAGCTTAAATTTTGGATATGAGGCGGAGCTGTCGCCTCGATTGTCGGAGGCTCATTAATGAGGGTGGATTATACACAGTTTTAAATAACAGGTGACGTCACGGCGGTTTACCATGATCCTAGAAGATGATGTCAAGGCGGTTTACAAAATCATGTGAAGATGTTGAAGAAGAAAATTTCTTAAGTATTGAGGATTGACATGAACCAGTTCAAATCAATCTGGGGCCTAATGTTGGGGATATTACTACTGGGCGTAAACCGGCCAGGAGAGGCCGGGTCAACCCCATAAGTAGTTCCTCTGTATCTGAAGTCCATGAAGACAGACGGTGACGCTTTATGGAGGCCCAGGGCCCAAAGCCGGTTTAAGGCCCATAGACATAAACCGACGTTGATATGTAGACTTGTGTTGTAAGATAGAAGTAGCAGAGACCGAGCCGGACACGATTATGAGCCGGCCTCGGGATTCTGTAAACCGACGGGCGTCAACCCATGTATATAAGGGGACGACCCGGCGGCGGTTCAAGGACAACAGACAACAACACGAGACTCAGGAAAAGCATATTCGCTCCCTGGTCATCGAAACCCCAGCAATTCCATCACAACTAGGCGTAGGCTTTTACCTTCATCGTAAGGGGCCGAACTAGTATAAAACTCTCTTGCGTCCCTTGTCCGCTTTAACCCCTTTAAGTTAACCCGTAGCGATGGCTCCACGACTAAGTCCTTTCTCTAGGACATCTGCCGTGATAAAACCACGACAGTTCCCCTCTCTATTTTTCTCTGTAAATAGGACTGCTAAGATCAGAAACCCTAATCCAACTGCCATTGCAGGGATCCCAAGGTTTCTGGATATAAGAGAAGCTGGGAGAAAAGGGCGTATTGTCCTTTCTTGCTTGGGGGAGAAGAAGATGGGACGTGGGTTAGGTGAGGAGAAGGAAGGAGACGGTGAGGAGAAACACAGGGGGGCGGGCGGGGAGGAAGCCAGTGGGGGGGGGAGGGGGAGGGGACCAGGTGTGTTTTTTCTCGGCTCGATGGCTAGACGCAGGAATGGGGGGATCAAGGGTGGACTGGGACACTTTCCTATCCTGGAGAGGGGGGAGGTGATAGGGAACTTCCTAATCGGGAGGAGCGCTACGGAGCAGCGGACAGCTTGCTAGACGTGTCCTAGAAAATTTCATGACGAAAAAATATTCATGGAGGTCTAGACAAAAAAAATACTTTCAAGAATTACCCTTTTCACAACATCAATTTTGTTTTCTTCTCCATACCTACACAATTTCTTTTTCATTACGAAATTTTGCATGTTGGTAAAACATTCAACAATGTTTGTCCTGAAAAAGATATATAATTTTTTTAAAGTTGTTCTTTTTCTACTGTTCAGTCACGCGAATGCACCCACGTCCAGAAACTCCATGTCCTAGATTGTCTCATCCAAAAAAAGGTGATGACTACAAAGTAGCACGTGCAATTTTATTTGTAGCACCACAAGACTCAAAACCCTATGATCTATTCAATTATATTTTCAGACGCCTGCAAAGGATTTCCATGGCAATCGCAGTTGTCGTATGTGAACATTGCAGACTCAGGGCGGGAGAGCAGAGCAGCGCCGCGAATCGCCGCTTCCTCCTCCACAATTGGCTCCCGGCCATGGAAATAGTCCCTGAAAAACTCAATAATCTTGGGGATCCTCACGCTGCCGCCGACGAGGATGATCTCATCGATGTTGTCCCACCGGCCGGGAGGGAGCCACCACCGCCACGACGCCAGCAGGTCCACCATGCTAGTGGCTCTCGCCAGCAGATCACGGTTGAGCTCCTCGAACTCGGCCCTCGTGAGCGGCTCGAAGAAATCCGCCCCGTCCAAGAGCGACTCCACCTTCACAAGCGTGGTGTCCCAGTAGGTCAGCGCCTTCTTGGCCCTCTCGCACGCCGCCCTCAGCTCCCGGAGCGCGCCATCGTCCTGGCGGAGGTCCCGGTGGTGCTTCTCCCTGATAAGCTGGACGAAGTGGTCCACGAGTCGGCAGGTGAAGTCGTCGCCGCCCAGTTGGGCATCATGGCGCCCTTCAATGAGACGAGTCGTGCCGTCCCGAAACTTAAACATGGTGGCGTGGGTCGTGCGGCCGCCCATGTGGAAGACGAGGATGACCTTGCCTTGGCGCGCCTTCTCGTGATGGCCGAGCGCCGCGGCCACCGCGACGTGCTCGTCGACGTACCTCGCGGCGGAGAAGCCGCCCTCGAGCCGGGCGGCCGTTGCGAGAAGGTGCCTTTGGTAGTCCCTCCAGTGCCAGGGGACGGTCAGGAGAGCGCTCCTGATCTTGCGGCCCAGGTGCGCCTCCGCCATCCGCTTAAGCTTGGATATGAGAATGCCGGCGACTGTGTGGGCGGAGAAAACCTCGGCGCCGCCTTCCTCGGTCTCGATCTGGATAGCACACCTTCCGGCCTGGGTCCCGACGAGCTTGTACGGCACCAGCTCCATCTCTGCCTTCACCACGTCCTCAAACATCCTGCAACCAGAACCAGATATATAACACTTGAATTAATACCGTTGACGGTTTTTTTTCCTCTTGTAAGATGCTGTCCGATGTAATTTCTGGCCGGTTGATGGCTTTGTTAATTCAAAATCGGGCTTTTTCTCGAGCCTTCGTTCTTAAAAAAATACCATCGACTTAGGCGGAGGAGGGAAGAAAACAAGAGAGAATGTTGGTACTTGGAACCGAGGACCCGCTTGAAGCCGGAGACGGCCGTCCCGGGGCTGACGGCGGCGTGGTTCAAGGCGGCCTCGCCGAAGAGGGTGCCGTTGGGGGTGAAGGCGACCCAGGAGGGGATGCAGAGCTTGTACGACATGCCCAGATCCTCAAGCCCCCCGTAGCCGGCGATGCAGGCCTTGGTGTTGCCGATGTGGATGGCCGTCGTGTTGCCCGTCCGGAACGCCGCCGCACCCGATGTCGCCACTGCAAGAACCAAATTAAGCACCCGAACCAACTCTCCGTTGAATTGAAAAGGAAAATACGATTCAATTCGTACGCACAAATTACCCACCGACGAGCAGTAGTAGAACGCCCAGAGCGAGGCGAGAACTCGCCATGGCTTGGAAGCTTTTTTTTCTTTTCTTTTACAGAAGAAGTATCGGAAGCTTTTTCCTTGGGGTCGGCTTTAATTGCTGCTAACTATGCGGCGGTGGGCGCACCGGGACATGTCACCGGGTCGTTGACGGCCGTCGGATCACTCGAGTTCACCGTCGAGGGCTTTGGGTAAACTAGCGTCCTCCACCCGTGCTTCCAAACAAAAAAAAATCATTCTTCTCGGGGAAAGTTTAATTTTGCTTTTGGAAATACAAGGGAAAGTATGATTGTTATCTACGGTATGATTAGCACAGATGGCCGTGCGTTGCAACGGGGAAGCATTGATGTGGATTCAAATTTAATGAGAATTATGAGATCTTGCTCATTTCACAAACATGCTCCACGCGCCACTTCTTCTATCCAACTGTGACAAATTGAATATGGATAGAAGAAGGGAATAATAATTCAAAAAACATCTAGTGCATTACTTTTTTTTCCCTATTGTTCTTTCCTCGAGTAGCAGGTATTTAAAAAAATCACAAATAAGATAAGGTTACTTTGCTTTGTAGTGTTAGTGTAAAAACAATGTCCCCTAAAAAATGTAAAATAATGTTGTTGTTGCCATGTGTACCAGAGTTTCAGTAAATGAACAAAAAATATTTAAAATGAAGAATGGAGGGAAAATTGTGCCACTTTCAAAATTTCTTTAATTCCCTCACTTCAAAACTGTCCAATTAGCGTGCCTGATTGTCTGTTAAAAATTAGATTAATAACATAAATTGTCAAGCTTGAAAATAAAATAAAATAAAGTAACATCCTCAATGATTAATGTGTATCTTTCTCCTCTCGCTGATTTGCATGCCCGGCTTCTTTTAAAGATCGTCAATCATCGTTTGCACGTAGCATTTTTTATCCTATTAGGCTGGTTGTAATGAGAAGTATAATATACTAGTATGATACTAGTGTATAATACTACCTCCTTAATTCATAGTATTATCGTGTATTAGTATATCATGTAGTACTTTATTTATTGCCATGCATGACACATAGCAGCATAGCATTTATTATGAGACGGTATCATGATATGATACTCAACCCTCGCTTTCTTCATTTAATTCTATGACACCTCATCAAAGTTGCCTAGTTGGCATGCATGATACTAGCTATGAGGCTGGCCATAGTGGGGGTAACATAAGTGGTATCATGCACTTGGAACTCGCAAACATGCTTATGTGGCAAACAATGAAAGAAGAGAGAGAGCGTTATAGTAACATAGGTAGATACCGTATCATAATTAATGTTATTAATGTTACGCTACTATATGTCTTGCATGGCAATAAATAAGACCACATATGATACTAATCTATGATACTATGCACTATAGATGTAGTATCATACACTAGTATCATATGCATGATACTAGTGTATGATACTAGCCACTATGACCAGCCTGATACTCCCATTACGATCAGCCTTAGGCCCTCCCCAATGCTCCACCTTGTACATGTGCTATGAGTAGCCACAATGGAGAGTAGCATACACTAGTAACATACACTTATCCCTAGACTATGTTACTACCTTCATAGTGGGTAGTAACATACATGTCGTGTCATGCAAAGTTTCATTTATTAGGTCATAGACTCATATTGCATTGAGACATGTGATGTTACAGTAACTAGCTAAGTTACTCAAACTACCTCTCTCTTCATTAACTCATTGCCACATAAGCAAATTTGCTGAGTTGGACTCGATGTTACTGCTGAAGTTACTCCCACTGTGGCTAGTCTAAGGCTGTCATGTAGGCAAAAAATCTGATGTGGCAAGGTAATAAAGAGGAGAGAGGTGAGTTTGGTGAGTGCTACCTCTTGAGCACAGCGTTGGTTTTTCCTTGAAGAGGAAAGGGTGATGCAGCAAAGTAGCGTAAGTATTTTCCTCAGTTTTTGAGAACCAAGGTATCAATCCAGTAGGAGGCCACACGCAAGTCCCTCGTACCTACACAAACAAATAAAAACCTTGCAACCAACGCGATAAAGGGGTTGTCAATCCCTTCACGGCCACTTGCAAAAGTGAGATCTGAAAGAGATAATAAGATAAATATTTTTAGTATTTTTGTTGTATAGATTGAAAAGTAAAGATTGCAAAATAAAATAGATCGGAAACTTATATGATGGAAAATAGACCCGGGGGCCATAGATTTCACTAGTGCTTCTCTCAAGATAGCATAAGTATTACGGTGGGTGAACAAATTACTGTCGAGTAATTGATAGAAAAGTGCATAGTTATGAGAATATCTAGGCATGATCATGTATATAGGTATCACGTCCGCAACAAGTAGACCGATTCTGCATCTACTACTATTACTCCACACATCGACCGCTATTCAGCATGCATCTAGAGTATTAAGTTCATAAGAACAGAGTAACGCATTAGGCAAGATGACATGATGTAGAGGGATAAACTCAAGCAATATGATATAAACCCCATCTTTTTATCCTCGATGGCAATAATACAATACGTATCGGTTCCCCTTCTGTCACTAGGATCGAACACCGCAAGATTGAAACCAAAGCTAAGCACTTCTCCCATTGCAAGAAAGATCAATCTAGTAGGCCAAACCAAACTGATAATTCGAAGAGACTTGCAAAGATAACAAATCATACATAAAAGAATTCAGAGGAGATTCAAATATTGTTCATAGATAATCTTGATCATAAACCCACAATTCATCGGATCTCGACAAACACACCGCAAAAAGAGTTACATCAAATAGATCTCCAAGAAGATCGAGGAGAACTTTGTATTGAGATCCAAAGAGAGAGAAGAAGCCATCTAGCTAATAACTATGGACCCGAAGGTCTGAGGTAAACTACTCACACATCATCAGAGAGGCTATGGTGTTGATGTAGAAGCCCTCCGTGATCAATTCCCCCTCCGGCGGAGCGTCGGAAAAGGCCCCAAGATGGGATCTCACGGGTACAGAAGGTTGCGGCGGTGGAAATAGGGTTTCGTGGTGCTCTCGGATGTTTTCGGGGTACATGGGTTTATAAAGGAGGAAGAAGTAGGTCGGTGGAGTGCGAGGGGCCCACGAGGGTGGGGGCGCGCCCATGGGGCAGGCGCGCCTCCCTGCCTCGTGGCCTCCTTGCTTATTTCTTGACGTCCACTCCAAGTCCCCTGGATTGCGTTTGTTCCAAAAATAACTCTCCCGAAGGTTTCATTCCGTTTGGATTCCGTTTGATATTCCTTTTATGCGAAACACTGAAATAGGCAAAAAAAACAGCAATTTGGACTAGGCCTCCGGTTAGTAGGTTAGTCCCAAAAATAATATAAAAATGTATAATAAAGCCCATTAAACATCCAAAACAGATAATATAATAGCATGGAACAATCAAATATTATAGATACGTTGGAGACGTATCAGTGAGCCCATGAAGAACCAATGCTAAGCACGTGAATCTAGGCAAAAGCAATTAAATGAAAAAAAAATCCACCAATGCATGAAATAGTTTAGCTACTAAAGCATTAAATAAGGGGAGCTTAGCACCAACAAGTGAAGCACCTATGTATTATGGACCTTAGTTGCTATTTTTTTTAATATGCTTAGCACCTTATCTAAGCACCAATGCATTGGAAGTGACCTTAGGAATGACATGCAGCGTCATAGAATGAGTGTGCCATGAAATCAAGGGTCCCAATGTCGCTTTAATTAGGAGTCGTTTTTTTTTGCGTTGAACTTTAATGAGTAGGAGTTATTCAGCCATGTAGGGCCGCTGACTAACATCGGCCATAATTTCCTTCCTAGATTGCCGCTTTAAATTAGGAGTCAATCAAACGTTCATCACCTCCCCCCTGCCCATATTAGCATCTCCAATACTAAAGTTATATGTTATGAAAATTAATTTCGTCATGCATCTAATATTATTGATTTTATTGTGTGGATGTTGATATCTTTTTCTATAAAGCTACTCAAATTTTACAAAGTTTGACTTTGACCAAATCTTATATGCAAACTAAAAAGAAACGAAGGGAGTACGTCTGGAGGCAGTCTACGAGCAGAACATTTGATCTGAATCCTTGATTGGATTGACATACCATTGATGTAATATGGACACTTGGATCTGATTAAGTTGATTTGATCCGACGTGTCTGGTTATTCCGTGTACACTTTGTGATGTGGCCATAGGGGGGAACTAAGTTTGCTTTTTTAATAGTAGTAGAGATAAAAGATTATCTTCCTTTTCCTTTCCCAAACAACATGTTGGCTAGGTCGCCTGGTTTGTCCATGTGGGATCAATATATGCAGGTGGGACTAATAAACCAGGACAGAGGTAGTACATATTTCCATGACAGCCCCGGCCGGGGGCGCAAGGAGCATTCATCCGCAATGACAAGGAAGAACATGCCAACAACAAGAAGAATGAAGTCGGCATGGAGCATACCAAAACGACCGGAAGCGAGATCGAGGAAGAGGCCATCAGCCCCCCAAAGGTATGTGGTCGGCAACACCTACACCATCTTGTAGTAGGAGATATGGTTTCTGAACCTTTGCGATCCGTACGATCTAACCATTAACCCACAGCCCCACCCGGCGGTGATCTCCAATGACACGGAAGAACTACGCGATCAGGGGCATATACCATATCCAACGAGCGTGGTGAAGGGCTGGGGGTTCTTGTTCAAGACCTACTAGATCTTGGGGGCTATTTTTGCAGGCAATGGCGTCATGTGCCTCTCGCGAGAAAGGTGGATGTAGTGGGGAACTTTCTGGCGCATCCTACGTGTATTCTCCGGAGGGAAGCATCGCTGGAGTGTCTTCCGTAACTGGTAAGACAACAAACCTTAATATGTTTGCCCCTGATTCGAAGACCAATCACACATAATGAGTGTTCGTTGCAGTTTACATCCTCCTAATGCGTTTTCGCCAACACAAACGCATCAAGATTTGTCAGATTATTGTTCAGGATTTGCTCGCCCTATTCCACGATACCATGTTCGGTAATATCTTGTTCAGCTTGTTATTAATAAACCAATCCTTCTGGGTTTAATGGTTTTACGTTGATCTTTGAATGAAGGTGATACTTTACTTGTATCATCGGTGGAACTTTCTGCTGTGATCAGTGGCAGAGCTATGTAGGCTCCTGGGGGGGCTATGGCCCCCCAACATTGAACCAAGTTGTGAAGAAGAAGAAAATATTGTGAGGGTTAGATGAGAACTTTTTAAGCTTTTGCCCCCCCAAACAATTGTATTTTACGTTTCGCCCCGCAGTAGATGTTGTCTATCTCTGCCACTGGCTATGATGACGGGCCTATGCTTTTACACCTATTTTGCATCTCAAAGAGGTCATGCTTTCACCTATGTCGAGCCTCTCGTAGTGTCAACCCTTCCTGCGGTGGAAGTCACGGTGATACCTAAGGTAAAACATGGAATGCGCAACAATAATTGTGCCAATACCCTTTAACTTACTTTGCTTTGTCGTCTGATGATGATAGTGATAGACATGCAACTACTCATCCCCGACAAAACACCACAAAATTAGCTGCACTCGCATTGAGGACATGCACTTGTAGTTGCGTGCCTAGTGTCAGACATGCAACTACCCCTTCTCCTGATCAAACATCACATAGTTGAGTTGCAGTTGCGTTCAAAATATGCAGTTGTACTTGAGGGTGATGTTTGCAGTTGCGTGCCCAGTGATAGACATGCAACTACTAGTCGGATCCAATTGTGCAACCAAAAGAAGATATTTTCAAATTTTAGAAAATAAAATTTGTTTAATAAAAAAATTAAAACAAAAAGGATAGCAAGAATCATGTCGTTTACAAAAAAAGTTTGGAAAGAATAATATAAAAGGGGAATGAAAAATACACCTCACTGGCAAAATTGTAGGAACAAACAACCAAAAATGAATATTCCATTGGACCTCGACTTCCATGTGGATGGAAAATGAGAATAGAAAACTAAAATTAAAATTAAAATCATAAAATTACCCATATCATGCATGTTCCGATCTCATCGCCACACCCAGCTCCTCATCGTTGTGGACGTGTTGTACCCATTACAGTTGCATGTGATTTTAGATGCATGCAGTTGCGTACGGTGTTGCACCCCTTGTAGTTACTTGTGGGTTTTGATAATTGCACTTGTGCGTAAGAAACAAGCGATTTTTTAGTGAAAAATAAAAATAAAAAGCAACTCCTTTTTATCAATCTGACATAGAAAAAAGGGCATATAAACATTTGGAAAATGTTTTTTGGGGTAATACATGAATGAAACAAAGTAAGAAAAATGATAAACAGAAATAGGAAACATACAAATAAACAAATAAAAGATCCATGTAGAAAAAGACATCAGCAAGTGAGAGTAAAGATCTTTCATGCGTGCCAAAAGTGTCTCTTCTACAATTTTTGGGATGTTACATATTTATTTTAAAAAATAAAAGTAAAAATACATGTAAAATGTTGAATAAAATAAAAATGATAAATAGATACACTAAAATAGAAAAAAAAAAGTATTCGTGTAGTCGTGTGTAGAAGAGTGGGCTGCCCCAATATGTTTCCAACCGTACAAAAAACAAACAACGAAAAGGTGGCCAGCCCAGCGCATGCAGCCCTTCCCCGGCACGAAAAACAACAGAAAAACGGACGGGTCGCACCTTAACAAGCCAAAATGAAAGGAGATAATCAATTACGTGAATCTTACAACGATCCAACAATCGGGATGTCGACTGAGACTTTACTAAATCGACTGAGATTTACGAAGCCCTTTCTTTTTAAGCAAGTAGAGATATAGAGATAGAGATATAGATGTTTGTTAGATTCGTATTTAAAAAAGTTTCTAATAATACCATTATTGTTATACATAAACTATTATATTTTGCTAGTTAAATATATGATCAAACTTTGATCCAAAATGTGAGGGAATCGATAAACCAGAACGAAAGGAGTATGAAATAGCGGAGTACTGCTACTTTTGATTTCGATTTCATCATCGAATCAAAAGGAGGAGAAAGGAGCACTCACATCCGACCGTTCGCCCCGAGGCTTGCCCACGCCCCTGGACGGTGGGACCCACTTGCAAGCCTGAGCAGAGGAACTCGCGGTCCGGCGGCCGGCGGCCGGCGTGTAAAACCCTAAACCCTCGCTTCCCCCGGCCCATGCCCCGCGCCCCGAAACCCTAGCCCCCACTCCGCCTCGTCATGCCACCGCGGCCGTCCCTCCAGTCGCTGCTCCTCATGGCGGCCTCCACCTCCGCGGGCGCCGGGGGCTCGGGCCTCCTCGCCGCCGCGCGCCGCCGCTTCCCCGCCGCCTTCGCCGCCCCGGGGGGGCAGCGCATCCGCCTGCTCCACTCCTTCTCCTCCCGGACCCGCCTCCCCCGGCGGGCCGAGCTCGCCTGCTGCTTTGGGACCGCCCCCGCCGAGGCCGTGCCCGCCGCCCCCGCCGCCCCGCGCTCCAGGAATGGTAATGCGACAGGTGCCACTCTGAGAGACTCTCTGGTTCTGCTCTGCGGTGCAGGAGTTTCTTTTTCTTTCGGTATTGCACAGCTGCGTGAGACAGGGAGGCTCGCTGTTGTTTTTACTGATGTGTTGCCATTCTGGGATGACAGTTCTTTCGATGGAGTACATAAGGGCTTGTGAAGAACGGATAGGGCAGGTGGTTGAGAAGATGAAAAAGGAGGGAATAGATATGAGCCGAAGGAGGATTGGCGCTTTTCAACGCAAGATTTGCCCAAAGGTATGCCTTTTCAGTTTTCAGATACCAAGAATTGTTGTTTCCATTTGCTTTTCTTTTCATGATGTATTTAGCTGGATAAGAAAGTAAGCTACAAGTTTTTTTTTCTGGGGATGAGTATATCAAGACTTAACAGCCATAATTTGTATTGATCAGTTTAATTAGCTCATTTCTGTTTCACATATCGTGCACGTTGGAAGTACAATGTGTTAACGAGCCTTTCACAGAATGAGCGTTCTCGAAGAATGAAGCAGATGTAAATTATGATCCATTTAATGACCAGCTTACAAACATACCCATCTGTATATAATATAGATAGATATATGCTATTTTGGTGATCTGTTGTACTTTATATTCTATCAAACAGCAAATGGTTAAGTATGATTTCCCTTCTGTTAACTAGTGTGAAGGGGGTCCAACTAAGGATCGAAGCCTCAGCGTCTTCATCCGGGAAAATGGGTGAGTTTTTATGTACAGCACACTTTGAACTTGTTAGTTGGAGCTGTTTCTTAAGGTATATGTACTGTAGGCTATCTGTCATCTCATCTCTGTTCTATGCTGTTTCTCCAGTACACATGGAAACTGGACTTGTTTTAGAGCGAGTTGTGGATGGAAAGGCTCTACCCAGGTGAGTTTACCAACAACTTAAAAGAAAAATGAAAGTAATATAACATCTTGATACAATTATTGTTCTGTCTTGCGTCTGCAGCCTGATGGAGTTTTGAAGGCGTACCAAGCAAATAAAGACGCAGGAAATGAAAATGAAAGTGACGAGGAAGTCAAAGCAAATCAGCCAGTCAAGGTTGTCAGAAAACCTCGTGAAGAGGACCTGTGTCTCGAGCCTCTTTGTGATGAGGTGGTTGAGAAGATGAAAAAGGAAGGAATAGATATGAGCCAAGTGAGGATTGGCGCTTTTCAACGGATGATTTGCCCAAAGGTATGCCTTTTCTGATAGTACCAAGAATTGTTGTTTCCATTTGCTTTTCTTTCCATGATGTATTTAGCTGGATAAGAAAGTAAGCTAAAAGTTTTTTTCTTTTCTGGAATGAGTATATCAAGACTTAACAGACATAATTTGTTTTGATCAATTTAATTTGTTCATTTCTGTTTCACATATCGTGTGCGTTGGTAGTATGTTTTAACGAGCCTTTCACATACTGAGCGTTCTTGAAGAATGAAGCAGATGTAAATTATGATCCATTTGATGACCAGCTTACAAACATACCCATCTGTGTATAATATAGATAGATATATGCTATTTTGGTGATCCATTTTACTTTATATTTTGATCTATTAAACAGCAAATGATTAAGTATGATTTCCCTTCTGTTAACTAGTGCAAAGGGGGTCCAAATAAGGAACGAAGCCTCAGCGTATTCATCCGGGAAAATGGGTGAGTTTTTATGTACAGCACACTTTGAGCTTGTTAGTTGGAGTTGTTTCTTAAGGTATACGTACTGTAGGCTATCTGTCATCTCATCTCTGTTCTATGCTGTTTCTTCAGTACACGTGGAAACTGGACTTGTTTTAGAGCGAGTTGTGGATGGAAAGGCTATACCCAGGTGAGTTTACCAACAACCTAAAAGAAAACTGAAAGTAATATAACATCTTGATACCACTATTGTTCTTTCTTGCGTCTGCAGCCTGATGGAGTTTCGAAGGCATACCAAGCAAATAAGGACGCAGGCAATGAAAATGGAAGTGACCAGGAAGTCAAAGCAAATCAGCCAGTCAAGGTTGTCAGAAAACTTCGTGAAGAGGACCTGAGTCTCGGGCCTCTTTGTGATGAGGTAATGGAAGTATTATCAAGTAGACTTTTTTGATTGGTATATTCTTCAAAAGATACTGAAACCATTTTGATAGTTCTCTTTTGCATTCTTTGATGTATGCTGGCAAAAACTTTTGCACATGGGTGTTCTGTAAGATGGTTATCTCTTGCAGCTCGTGACATACTTCTCGGAAAGAATGATATCAGCAAAAACACTTCGAAGGAACAATGTATCACAACGTAAAAGGAATGACAAGGTATAACTGTACGTTGATGCATTTTACTATTCAGAAACATGCATTGTGATACGTACATGTGGCATTTCGTTTGCAGATTGTAATTGCTTTCACCTATAGACGTGATGAAGTCCTTGTTGGCTGCAAATACATGGAAGTCTCTAAGAGATTTTCACAGGTTTGTTGTGCTCTTCCTTTTCAGGATGCATGCTTAATTTATATTTTTATGAATATTGGTCATACTCATTTTTTCTTCTTACCTACCAGGAGGTGAACACCGAGAAAATTTTCTATGGTCTGGACGATATAAAGCAAGCACGCGATATTATCATTGTATGTTCTACATTAGCCATGCGACATTTTTCTGTTCTTTTTCTGCCTATCAATTTGAGTTTGAGTTCACAAATTATTTATTAGCTTGTTGTCCTTTCTGACATTGCAGGTTGAGGGTGAAATTGATAAACTTTCCATGGAGGAGGCTGGCTATCGTAATTGTGTGAGTGTGCCACATGGTGCACCAGCTAAAGTATCAAAGAAACTCCCGGACAAAGATCATGTTAGAACTATTTTTTGATACTGCTGCTAGTTTCTGTCACTAGAGTTTATGTTTGCCACTGTTATTTTTTAGTATAGGTCCTTTGATGTGAGCTGATCTGTACTGGAAACCTTAACTGTGAGCTAACATCTTCTTACGTTCCCTGTAAAGCTAGGATAAGAAGTATTTATATCTGTGGAACTGCAAAGAGTATCTTGACCCGGTGCGCATTTTCCTCGTTTCAGAAGTTATTTGCAAACTCTATTGCTAAGATAGAAGTTTTGGTGTACTGAATATCTTTCGCTATATGGTATTAGGCATCTAGGATAATACTGGCAACGGATGCTGATCCTCCAGGGCAGGCTCTTGCTGAGGAACTTGCTAGACGTCTTGGTAAAGAAAGGTTTGTGTTCCATTGTGTTGCAATCACAAGCCTCCGCAATTACTTTAATTACCGATGACTGTGCAGGTACTCATTTAACTCGTTTGCTACATTTAATTTGATGTAATCAGGTGTTGGAGGGTCAAATGGCCAAAGAAGAGTGAGACAGAATTTTACAAAGATGCTAACGAGGTTTGTTACTATGACTACTAAATAATATTGCTACCATTCTTCTGTTTGTATTTCATGCCGAAAGATTTTCTGATGTTACAAGCACGATCAGGGCCTAAGAGGAATATAAATGTCCTGCACCTAACGTGACTCTCAAGATAAACTTATGCTAACTTGTATCAATCAAGAGTCTAACATCCTCATCCGAGATTGTAGTATTAAAGTATTAATATGCTTTCTGAAAGTAATCTAGTTGTGTTCTTCTCAGTTAAAGCCCGTAAGGTTTTGTGTGTGCAATGAATGTACATTCTGAAGAACCATCTGAAATGTATAGCCACATTTGAGTTCAGTTCCTATTGTCTTTTAGCTCTGTTTTTATGAAACTAGGCAACTTTGTCTTGGAACTGTAATTGATCCTCATAACTCCTTTTTCGACTACAGGTACTTGTGTCCTTAGGACCACAAGCATTGAAAGAGGTTATACAAGGTGCAGAACTGTTTGGGATTTAGACTCTTGATAGTTATTATCTAAGAATTCGTGGGGATGAGCTTGGAATTCCTACTGGCTGGAAATGTATGGATGGGCTCTACAAGGTATCTTACTGAAATGGTATCTAGTGGCGTACAGCCTAATTATGTCACTGTTGTCACCTCTCTTGCCCTCTGCGCCTGTGATGTAAATCTTCAACATGGGTGGGAGCTGAGCTTCACACCCACATTGTTAAGCATGGGTTTAAAGGGTATCGCTTGTTGTGGAACTCTCTTATTGACATGTAATCCGAGTCGGGCAAGCTCTCTGCAGCCAACATGTCTTTGATACCATGGAGGACCGTGATATGATATCCTACACTTTCAGTGATAGCAGGATACGGAATGCAAGGGAAAGGAACAGTTGCTTTTGCACCATGGAGGACCGTGATATGACATCCTACTGCTTTTCGACCAGATGATTGATAGTGGGGTCGACCCAGGCCACATCATCCGCGAGCGTCAAGTGGCCGCCGGGAAGCCCTGCCGCGACGTCTCACCTTCCGCTGCCACAAGCCTGATGATGACAACTCCGATGCCGGGTCGGGCGATGACGACGGAGGAGCCGCCGGCTAGCCTGGCATGACCTACGAGGTCATCGTGAGGTATAGGCTAGTTTAGGTTTTTTTTAAGGTTTTCAGTTCACCGGACTTGATATCGTTCGGTTTTATGTATAAATTATTCTAGTTTCAACAAAATTCGTCCAATTTGATCGAATTTTGTCCGGTTAGTTTGAGTTGTTGTGAAAATGTATACGGCTAGTGTTGGATGGCTGCCTCCCGCATCTGTGTCCGCGGACTGGTACCCCTGTTCATCGAAGGATGCGGGAGGAAATTTGTGGGGTGCCGTTTGAGATGCCCTTAGTAGCTCAGATCCATTACAAGTGAACAAGATAGTCTCTTGCAAGACCAAATGAAAAAACGGGATGCCAACATATATATGTACCTGCTTATGTAGAATGCTTTAGGAATTTCATACGTAATCCGCTCTTTACATGCCTGCTTAAGTAAAAGGAGCTAGTATACATGTAAAGACATGCGGTTTAATTCATCTAAAAACACATTAGAGAATGTAAACAAAAGACATATATTTGCAAACTTTGGATCTTAAACTAAATATTTGAAACAAACAACAACTCATGCAGGAATCACTAGAGACCTTGTCTTTTTATCGCCAAGATTTTTTATAAATCTGTATCGAGCAAGTAGGGACAAGATTACATATACAAAATAACTAAAATGAGGCCGAAAATTACCAAACATGCTGGAGAAGGGACAACTAACGCACCGTGCCTCATGCATTATCCCATATAACCAACCAGCATGTAGGATTGTTATCGATCATCAGTTCATAATTTCAGAAGAATAAAAATCGACCAGAAGTGAATCGCTGTTACGCCTTAGGGCCAATATTCACAAATCAGGCATCATGCACAGATCATTATGCAACATTGTTACCAATCCTAGAATTGGAGCAATTGACATGACAGAACATGATAAAACATAGCATGCCTAAAATCGCAAATTTGACATCCATTGCGTGCAGCAATTTGATTCAATCCGGTTGTCTCACTAATAAGATGCAGATCAAACATTAAACTAGATAGTCGGAGCCGTTTAGAGATTAAGTAAATGCAGATCCTAGCAGCAGCTAGAAAATTACTAATCTGACTGAAATGGATTTAAATCATAAGTCTGCATAACGAACTAGTTGAATTCCCCTTCGACGATCAACAATGCATGCGGTCCATGAGGTGCTTGCTGACCACAAATCGACCATCACAGCTAGAACAAAATACAAACTGGGGAATGCACGCGTTAATATCAATTGCCAATTTGCCACCCCAAATTTGGCATTCGATTCGATTGTCCCACAGATAAGATGGAGATCGAAATCACACTATTACATTACACCTAACTGATGAAGTGATCTAGAAAGATAGCCATAGTCATCCAGAAATTGATTGAGCACAGATAGCAGCAGATTAATCTGACCAAACCGAACTGAAACCATAAGCCTGAATAATAAAGTAGCTAGAGATCATCATAGGTAAAAAAGACTGATAGCATGAGCACGGCTAAGATCAAAATTTCAAGGGATTCCACCCCCTTCAATCGCTTGTGGACAGCCTCGATCGATCAGGTGAAGTAGCGATCTGCCTAATCTGTTGATGGATATGGCCCGTCCTGCAGCAAGATGATTTGGACAGTCAGATTGATGGAAGGAAGGACAGAAGAAGAAGGTTTGGACTTTGGACAGACCTCGGAGATGTAGGCGACCCTGTCGGTGAACTCGGCGAGGCTGGCGAGCTCCTTCCGGTCGAGGAAGCGGGAGAGCACGGCGACGGCGAGGTCGACGGGCTTGACGGCGAGGCTCAGGATGGTGCACCCGCGGTCCAGGAAGTCGAGCGCCTTGTCCAGGTCGATGGCTGTCTTGGGCTTGCCGTCCGGCGAGGAGGTGTCGTCGTGCTTTCCGCCGGGGTGCGGGGGGCGGGAGCCGACGAGGTGCTCGATGCAGCGCGGGATGTGGTACTCCTCGGGCAGCTTGACGGCGAAGAGCGCGGCCTCGACGCGGGCCAGGGCCTCGGGCCGGGAGGCGGTGCGCGAGCAGCGCGTCGTGGAGCTGCTCGTCGGGCATGCGGGCGAAGGCGGGGTTCATGGAGTAGCGGCCGCCGTTCTGGACGGCTAGCTCGAGGCAGGTGCTCAGCATGCGCGCGCCGGCCTCCATGCCGATGTAGTAGACCTTGAAGAGGTCCGAGGCGAGGTCCCCGAGCTTGTCCTCGTCGGGAGCGGCAGGGCCGGCCTGCAGGCGCTGCAGGCAGCGCTGGAGGTGCAGGAGGCGGTCACGCTGCGGGCGCAAGTTCTTGGCGGCCATCATGGCCTGCATGAGCACGGTCCCTACCTCCTTCTTGCTCACCTCTCCCGCCATGGCCCCAGCTTGCTTGTGGAGACACACTCTCTCTCCCTCTCTCTCGGAGTTGTGGCAGGAAGGAGGACAGGAGAGAAATGTTGGAGTTTTGAAAATGCCGATGGATGGGCAGCACTTGAAAAAGAAGGTGGGGATGTTTGTAATTTTTCCGTTTTTCTGCAAAAATTATCAGATCTATTATAAAGATTCACCGGAAGTACAAAACACTTTAAAGATAATGAAAGTTACGTCGAGATCCATGGACCACCGAACAACCATTGCCGCCATCAGAACAAGTCGCCGACGCGCCGTTGTCGCCGCTCTCATACAGGAGCCGACCTGACCTTCTTGATGACAGTCTGGAAGTCTTCGTGCACGTGCCCCTAAGGACCAGCGCCATGGAGCCGCAATCGTCGTCATTGAATCTTTGAATCGATCTGAAGAACCTGGCACCAAATATCGTTGTTGCGTACGCACGACGAGAAACCTAACCTCGCAGCCTCGATGAGCTGGCAGGAATCTACGCCGAAGCACCGTCTAATCCGCCCCAACGGACGAACTTGAGGAGGATCGGAGCCCTGAAGACTGACTCGAAGAAGAAGCGCCGCCACCGGCCGCCGAAGCAATACGCGGAGGGAAGGCGAATCCACAGGCTCGCCGGTGAAGATCGAGGGGATGAGGCTTTCCCTAGTCGCCTTGCGAGAGAGGAAAGGAAAGAGCTAACTAATAATGCTTGTAAATTTTTCCTTATTACATAGTAATTACAACTAGGTGCCAATTGAACCCCCTTTGCTTAAAGAGAAAGGAAACCTATTCTCATGCTTCTTCTGCTATCGAAAATTGAAATTTTGAAATGAGATTGCTTTGAAAAAAATGGCTGAAAGTATTAATGTTGATATCCTAGATGTTTCTCTGAGAAATACTCCCTTCGTCTCATAATATAAGAGCGTTTTTGACACTAAGGGACGGAGGGAGTAACTTCTTTTCGATGAAGGTGTTTACAGGATGAAAGTGATTAAAAGTGAACTACTAGATATTTGGAGAATGGAAGAAACTGTCTTGTGGTAGAGAGATAGAATAATCCTAGAGGGAGACCACAATAATGCTTATTTTCATCTTTGGCTAATCATAGACATCGTAAAAACAATCTACCCACTATTGTTGGGGATAACGGTCCTATTCCATCTACCTCTGAGATGTTATAAGAATCTTTTTGCTTTTGAGACTAAACCTGATATTCATCTGGGTCTGATTTCTAGGAAGAAGCCATTCTTTTCTCGGATGAAGAGAATGGTCTATTGGGAAAACCTTTTTCTGAGGAAGAAATCAGGGTGGCCATCATGAGCTCTTATGCTCATGGTGTCCCTGGCTCTCATAGTTTCTCTTTCCTCTTCTCCCACCTTTGGAAGTTGATTAAAATTGACTTCCATGTGGCTTGTAAGAGACTTTGAGCCTCGATCGTTAGATGTTTGTCGTCTTAATTCTATTGATATTACTTTGATTCCTAAAGAGCATAATGCCAAGGATATGGAGAAGTTTCGTCCTATTAGTCTGGGTAATCGTGTTGTTAATATTTTACTAAAGCTATGATCACTATAGTTTCTCCTATATGTGATAGGGTTATCTCTCCTAACCAAAATGATTTCATAAAGATTTTGGAGAGTGTTCCTATGGCTCTTGAGGTTATACATGAGATCCATAGGACTAGGGCTAGTGGCCTGATTCTAAAACTTGATTATATATGAAGGCCTATGGTAGAGTGAGATGGGAGTTCCTTGTGGAAATGCTCACCTCTAGAGGTTTAGGTAGTAAGTGGGTTGGTTGGATCCAAGGGTTTTTTTTGACCCGGCGTTTTTCTGGTGGTGGACGGAATATTTTGGGCGAAAAAAAGTTTTCCGGTGGTGCCAGCTTTTTTTCAGGACTTTGTTTAACCTATCTTTCACACGAACTAGTTTCTATCGCAGTGGTTAGTTCGCCACACACACTCGGACAAGTCGTGGGATTGAATCTCTTGGCTACCCATCTTTTTCGGCTTTAGCCGCGACCAGCCACCGATTCTCACACTAAAAAAATATAATGCATGATTGTGAGAGCTTGATCTCGTGACCCGACGAAGAGGTATAGCGTCGGTTGCCACTACACTAAAGCATGTTGTCTAGGAACCGTATATGATATTTTCAACAGTTCAAATTAAAAAAAGGGTAACTTCTTGTCTCGATGGTTGCGGAATCACCGGTTTTTGATCAATTTCCAAAAAACTCGGACAAGAATTTTTTTTGGTTGGATCTACATCACTTTATTTCAGAGTTCTCTTTGTGTGAGAATCAATGATACAAATGGCCATTCCTTTGTTGGGGGCAAATGTTTAAAATCTAACGATCGAGGCTTCCGCCCCCTTTGCTTTTTTAACTTGGTTGCTGATGTCTTCTCTAAGATGCTTTCTAAAGTTGTTCAACACAACTTAATTTCTGGCTTTCATCCTCATGTTATCACATGAGGTGTAGTTAGTCTGCAATATGGAGATGACACATTTTTTTCGTGGATGCTTCCGTGGATGATGCTAGGAACTTAAAATGAATTTTGTCTTGGTATGAGAAACTATCTGGGATGAAGATTAATTTTCATAAAAGTGACCTTCATACTATCCATGTGGATGCAGACCTTGCTAATTGTTTTGCTCGGATTTTCTCCTGGTAGATTGGTTCTTTCCCTTTGAAGTACTTGGTTGTGTTCCTTTGCATTTCAAAAAGTTAAGGAGAGAGGATATTCAACCCAAACTTTTAGCCACGACAACTGGCGGGGCGGCTGGATTCGCATGAAACTTTAAGTACAAAATATAAGATGCAGATCAACAATGCACTAGGTGCTCCATTACCGCTAATTGATTGATGAAGCTAGTCGAAATAACCACGACCGTCCATGAATTGATTAAGCAAACACAGATGGTACCATAGCAGCAGATTAATCTGACGGATTTGAACTGAAATCATAAGTCGGCATCATCATTGATGAAGTAAATTGACTGATAAGAGAACCCAGCTTGGATCAACAATGCAAGGGATTCCATCCCCTTGAGTCGCTTGTCGACAGCCTCAAATAGATAAGCACTAGCAGAAAAGGAATTCATTTTTTGAAGACAATTTCTTTGGTGATAAAAGACAATTTCATTAATGCAACTTTTTTTTACTTTTGAAATTATTGGACAGATAACTGAAACAAGTGCCCATTTTAGGGAAGAGCCAACTGGTGGTGGCCCACAGAAACAAAATAAGTAAAACACAAAACTGCACTAGTTTGTAGCATAGTACAGTGCCACATTCCACAAGGAACAGAAATGCTCAGCCGTTGTTATATGTCTCCAGATATCCTCTTGTTTCTATCGATGATGTGAAAATGAATGCAAATATTTTTCGCTCCTCACATCAATCCTACAGGACCGTGAGTATGTATGTTCCAGATTACATATGTACGATGGTTTCCCTCCCAAATTATTTTCAAAAGAATCAGTAGGGACATGAGGGCACCGCACATAATAACATGAGGCACAAGTTGACCAAACATGCTGCATGAACCAGTAGGGACAGCAAGCTCACTCCACGCAGAAGAAAACATGATTCACAAATTGTGGATGCAAGCTAGGATCCCAACAGAAAAATGGAATCACAGAACATGATTATTAAAACACATAGTAGTAGCACGTCCAAAATCCCAATTTTGTCATGCGTTTCGATTCGATTCGACCGTCCACGAATAAGATGCAGCTACGACACCGCACTAGTACCATATAAATTGATCATCCCACAGATAAGATGCAGTTCAACACTACATTGATTACCCCTAACTGATGAAGCTAAGATAAATTGCCACCGGCCGTGCACAAATTAATTGACAAGTATTCCCTCTGTCCCAAAATATAAGAACGTTTTTAACACTACACTAGTGTCAAAAACGTTCTTATATTATGGGACGGAGGGAGTAGTAGTAGTAGCATAGCAGCATTGTAATCTGACCGAACCAACTGAACTGAAATCAGGTGAAGTAAAACTGGTGTCAACAAAGTAGTGGGCTGGCTAATCTGCAGTGAGATGAACATGATGAATAATCGGACAGTCAGATTGATGTTCATGCCGGTAGAATTAACACAAAAGAGAGGTTAGGACTTTGGACCTCAACTCCGAGGCAGGCTGCAGTTTCTATCTTCGGTAGAGTGTTTCAGAAGAAGGGATATGCATGAGGACACCGGCCTGAGAATGAACAAGGGGCAGCACGCAAACTGTGCCTGATTAATGTTCCAGTCCCAGATAACAAGCATGTAGGAAGATGCTAATTTTTTTTAAATAATACATTTTTTTATTAAATTACAGAAATATTACGCTGAAAAAAGAATTTTCAAAAATAATACACCATCGGCCCACTGCAGGCCGACTGAGCCCAGTCAGCCCACAGCAGGCCGACTGGTGGCCCATCAGCTTGCTGCTGGCCGATTGGGCTGTCGGCCACCAGATGAAGCCCAGTCGGCCTGCAGTTGGCCGACAGGGTCCAGTCGGCCTGCAGTTGGCCGATAGGCCTGCAGTGGGCCGACTATGCTCAGTTGGCCTGCTGTGGGCCGACTGGTGCATGCCTATTTTTAATAATACATGATGATATTTTTTTAAAGTATATATTTTAACACGTTATGAATACATGGTAACATTTCTTCAAATACATTTTTAATGGAAATACCTTTTTTTAAACCACACAACATTTTTTAAAATTGTATAGCTTTTCTGAAATTTTCACAAACTTTTTTTAGAAACATGCGAATATTTTCTTAAAATGTCATGATCCATCTAAACATTTTTTAACCCACGTGATATGTGAGTATATTGATTGTAATATCATCTTATATTATGGGATGAAGGGAGTACCATTTTTTACAATGTCATGGATATTTTTTGGAAACACGAGAATATTTCCAGCAAAGGTGACGTACATTCTTTTAGTGGCACGAACCATTTCTTTTACATTATGCAAACATTGTTTAACATTCTTTTCATATTTTCCAAAAAAATTGCATGCATTTTTTGAAAGGCGGGAACCTTTTTCCATTGTGATGAACATTTGTTTTGAAAGTTATCGACATTTCCAAACTGCGCTTTTCCCGCCACCCATTTACCGCCAACCCTTTCCCGCCACCCATTTCCCGCCAACCCTTTCCCGCCACCCGTTTCCCTCCTCCTATTTCCCGCCAACCTTTCCCGCCATACCGCAGTCGTTCTTTCCCGCCATTTTCTCCTCTCTACCTATAAAACCCCCTTCAGACGGAGGTGGATAAGCATTGCAGTGTACTGTAGTTGAGATGTCCCATTATCCTTTCGATCGTAGTTTTCACCCTGGGATGAGCAGGACTCTTTTGAGGCTAGCTACCGATTTCAGGATGGATAATAGGATAGTTCCATGGGACGAACTCACCGGTAGTGACACCATAATGAATGAGTTGGCTCACCAATTACGTAGGTCTGGGTGGCCTGAAAGGACCTATGAGGAGGTATGTAAAGAACTTCTTAGGTTGCATGACAGGTGGAAGAAGGTAGTGGTGCCGAAGAGTGAAACTTTCAGAAGGATTGCAGCAAATAATCCATGTTTATGGACTGAGGAGAGCGAGGACAAAGATGATATCTTCATGCCGCCGCTTCCGGGTTCTGCATCGTCGAAGGGCAAGAGTTCTTCATCATCGAAGGGCAAGGTTTCTGCATCGTCGAAGGGCAAGAGTTCTTCATCATCGAAGGGCAAGGTTTCTGCATCGTCGAAGGGCAAGAGTTCTTCATCGTCGAAGGGCAAATGCCTGCATGCCTGTCATGAAGGATGCACACATTGGGCTTCTCCTTCACAACTGATATTTTCTACTGCCCGAAGAACCATGTCCAACTTTCAATGTTCTCACTCTCCACAAAAGCAAATGCCAGTGGGATGACTTGATTTTGGCCGTCTTGACCTATGGCTGTCAGGATCTGACCCTTGTACTTGCCTGTGAGAAAAGTACCGTCAACACATATCACCGGTCGGCAATGCCTGAAAGCTTCGATGCATACACCGAAAGAGAAGAAGAGACGATGCAACACCCTCACAGTTGGGAACTCTGCCATGAACATGTCTTGGATATCGATATAGGTGCCTGGATTCCGCTGCTGCAGGGTGTGGAGGAGGTGGACAACAGAGTCATATGCATCAAAATAAGAACCAAATCTCCTCTCAAGCGCTGCATGCTTAGCCCTCCAAGCCTTGCCATAAGAAATTCTGTACTTGAACCTGGCGAAGACTTTTGTCTGGACTGCCTTCACTTCCATAGCTTTGCCCTGCACTATCTCATCGTAAAACAATCGAGCAATAAGCGTGGATGAAAGGTTGGCATGATCTTGAGGGATGCAGGGAATAAGACAAGTGTGATTAACTAAGTCACTTATCACCCAACTTGTGCCATACTTAGGGAGAAAGCCGTGCACCCTGGCGGGACAATCTGCGTTCTTGCATACCATTGTCAGGAATTTCTGACTGAACACCTGAGCTGTGAAAACCCTTTGCGTGGACATTGCCCCATTAATTATTGCATCCTTCAGGGCTTGCTTGTTCGGATACATAGCACCCGTCGCAATATTGTTCTGGTGATATTGCCAGGCTGAATCATGTCCATCATTCACGGTCATTGCAGATGATAAGTCATGATTCCACCATGCAGGATTCGGGACATCCTCTGCATTTTCTTCTTCATCTGACTCGTCAGAATCATCGGCATGACCCCTTTCAACATCGGTGTCTTCTTCTTCCATCTGGTTCTGCATGTGCCCATCTACCTCGTCAGCGTCCACCTCGCCATTGTAATCACCATCGGCATTTCCTCCTTCTACCTGACTACTCTGCCCTGGTTCATAACCATAAGCATTTCCTCCTTCTACCTGACTGCTCTGTCCTTGTTCGTAACCATAAGCATTTCCTCCTTCTACCAGACTGCTTTGTCCTTCGTAGCCACCCTCGCATTCATGTGCAGTGACCTCCTTCACGACGGGAAGCACTAAAGCAACAGGATTGCATCCCCTTCGTTCACAACCTTGTAACCACCGCACCCAATCGGAGTCTCCCTCTATTGGCCTCAAATAAAAGTAAATTTTTGAACTTGACCGTGTCCACAATGCATGAACACCGACGGTGTGTGTTTCAGTATCAAGACCTAAACTTGCCGCAATCCATTCTTTCAACTGGCTAACAGACCATGTTTGTGGTGCGCTCATTGCCACCTCTATGTGAGTAAATTCACTCAGATCTGCTCCCAACTCATTTGTTTGGACAGTACCAGGACCATAGTAAAATCTCAACTTCACTACATCGGACATCTCGACTCACCTATTTTTTTTTCAACAACGAAATGCAAGTATTAGACATGTCTATATATTACCAGGACCATAGTAAATTTCACGATCAATATAATTTAATCTATGTGGACGATTATGATGAGTTGCTTGACTCTTGTTTTAATTATAATATAATAAATAGGCCCATGTTTACTAATAATAAATAGGCCTCAAATAATAATAATAATATAACCGACAAATATGATAATTCAGTTTAATTGAATAAATAGGCCCATGTTGATGTATTTTTTATTTTAATCTATTTTAAGAATAATTTAGAAAAAGGCATGCGTCTTTTTTCTATGATCATGTAAAATTCTTCCTTGCAAAGAAGTTTTTATCCGAAATTTTTTTGTTAGTAGGCCCACGTTGAGGCATTAGCAGGGTGCTATTGCTTGTTATGGGTTAAACTACAGCGTGGTAGTTTAAAAAAAAAACAGTGCTGCATTGAGACGTACTTTAGTTAATGGACTTTAGAAAATACGCAGAATAAAGGTTAGCGTGTAATCGCTTCAATTTGGCATCGGATACGGACTGAAACGTTTTTTAACATGTAGTTGTACTTTTCCCTTTTTTGTTTGCTTGTTAGATTTCCATCACACTGACATGCTATGCACATGCCGACCCGAACTCTTTAAAAAAACTTGTCTCTTCTTTCGAACTTTTTATTCATGTTTCTAACTTCTTATCACGCACCTGTGTACGTGTCAAGTATTAAGCAACAACTTATTATCCCCACTAACAACTAATACAATTCACACACCTACAACTATATTACGAATATTTGCCGTAACAACTACAAATATTTACGTATACTACCGGGGCAAATAACAATAATAAAATGTGGAGCACCTACGATAATAAAATGTGGAGCACCTACAATAATAAAATGTGAGGCAAATAACAATAATAAAATATGGAGCAAATAACAATATTTACGTATACTACCGGGGCAAATAACAATAATAAAATGTGGGGCAAATAACAATAATAAAATGTGGAGCACCTACAATAATAAAATGTGGAGCACCTACAAATATTTACACACACAAAATTTATTTCTCATCGAAACATATTAACAAATACTACCGGAGCACCTACGAAAAATAAAATGTGGGCTGAAATATACCCTTGAAGTGTGCGTGCGAACGAAGAACGACGAGCGACGAACGACGAACGACGAACGAAAAACTGCCGGTGCTCCGGCTCCAACGAACAACGACGAACAACAGCTTCACCTCCACCACACTGCCCCAACTTCACCACCACCACACTGCCCCAACTTCACCACCACCACACTGCCCCAACTTCACCACCACCACCTCCATCAAAATGCTCACCACGACCACCACGAGCTACCCCAGCAGTAGATCGAGACCTCTTTTGGCTGCCCTAAATGAGTTGAACCCATTCACGGTGCCAAAATCGCGAAAATCTTGCTCATTTAGGTGTAGAAATGGGTGGCATTTTTCTGTAGAGAGAGGAGAAGGGAAGAACACAGAGAACAGAAAAAGAAGCGAGCAAGGGGAGAAGAAGAAGGGAGGAAGGGGAGGATAAGGCACGGGCCGGCCAGCGCGTCAGGTGGCAGCACCGTGTCGGCCAGTAGCTGGCCGATCGGCGGGCGGTAGGCCGACAGGGGCGAACCACACCGACAGCCCACTCCCTCCCCCTCGCGACGTGGCCCGACCAACCAGAGGCCGCCGCGTGCCAGCCGGGCATGCAGTCGGCCTGCTGTGGGCCGATTAGGCCCAGTCGGCCTGCAGCGGGCCGACGGTGTATTATTTTTGAAAATATTTTTTTCGGCGTATTATTTCTGTAATTTAATAAAAAAATGTATTATTTAAAAAAAATTAGCTAGGAAGATAACCATCACAAACACACTAGAATACTGTTTCGCCATGCAGAAGAAACTGATTCGCAAACTGGGGATGCACTTCACTGGTATAGATTGCTATCCTATGATCGGAACAAAAAATTGGCATCAGAAAACATGATTAAAACACACAGTAGCACGTTTGAAATCCCAACTTTGTCAAGTTCAATTTGATTTGATTGTTCACGAACAAGATGCAGCTAATATAAATGTAAATTTCTTGCGCATGTACACAGACCGTAAGTGTACATGAGGAGAAGATTACATACAAAGCAATACGAGGAGAAGATTACTAAACATGCTGGAAAAGGGGCAGCATAATGTGCCTGATGCATCCTCCCAAACAACCAGCATATGTAGGACTGATTATCACAATTCACAACCATACCCGATATATATCTCCTACGCCATGCAGAACAAGATTAACGAATGAATATTTCAAAGAAAATATTAACAAATGAGGATGCACAAATCATTAATCCAGATTACTATCCTATTATCAAAGGAAATACCATCCCAGAAAAATGATTGAACACATGCCCTGAAACCCCAATTTTCACATGCCTTGAAAGTTGAAACTGCAGCTCGATTGGGTTGTCCCACAAATAAGATGCATATCAACATTACACCTAAGGAAGCTAATTAAGATAGCCACGGTTCTCCCCAATTTAAACACAGATATTTGCAGCAGAATAAACTGGCCGAACTGAACTGATATCAAAAGGTTGCATGAACTAGAGAGCATCGATGAACAAAGAGACTAACAGAGTGATTCAAAATACAATAAGTAGGGACATCCGGATACCACACATAATAACACAAGGCAGAATAGGCCGGGGTTTTTACCTGAACCTCATTATAAAGGATAAAAAGAACACAAGGCAGACAGTCTGAATTAACAGGGAAATCAAGCAAAATTGTGCTTGATAATTGCTTCCAGTCCCAGATAGCCAACATGTAGGATGATTACAAAGATGTTGGTGACTATATGTGGATCATCACAAACGGGGGATGCACGCCATTAAGAGATCTTGCTATCCTAATCCTAGCTAGGAGTACAAGAAAGTGGCGTCACAACTTTGTCATGATTAAAGCACGTCCGAAATCGCAATTTTGTCATGCAATTCGATTCGATTATCCATGAACAAGAAGCAGCTACGACATTGAAGCTAATTAATTAAGATGGCTCCTGCAATTCGATTAGATCGTCCCACAGATAAGTTGCAGTTCAACATTACACTACTACTATGTTTATATTACCCCTAATAGATCAAGCAAATATAGATTGCCACGGCCGTCCAGGAATTAGTTAAACACAGATAGCAGCAAATTAATCTGACCAAACTGAACTGAAACCACAAGTCTGCATAATGATTGAAGATGATAGATGAATGAGTGATAGGAGGAGCATGGCTTCAAAGGGATCAGTCCCATGTCGACAGCCTCCATGGATCAGGTGAAGTAGTGCCAGTGGGCTGGCTAATCTGCAGTGAGATGAATCGGACTGTCAGATTGATGCTCGTGCCGCCGGCCGGTACACACACCTAGGGAGAAAGAAGACAAGAGGAGGAAGGTAGCGGACCTCAACTCCTAGGTAGGCGGCACGGTCGGTCAACTCGGCGAGGCGGGCGAGCTCCTTGGGGTCGAGGAAGCGGGAGAGGACGGCGACGGCGAGGTCGATGTGCTTGATGGCGAGGGCCGTGATCCTGTTTGCGCGGCACAGGTAGTCGAGCGCCTTGTCCACGTCGGCGGCGCTGGCTACATGACGCGGCTTGGCGGTGTCGTCGGACAGATCGGCCTTGGTGAGGCTCTCGGTGGCGGCGGCGACCGGGTCGCGGCGCTTGCCGGGGATGGGGGCCTGGCCGCCGACGAGGCACTCGACGCAGCGCGGGAGGTGGTGCTCCTCGAGCATCTTGACGGCCAGGATGGCGGACTCGACGCGGGCGATGGCCTGGGGCTGGGTGGTGGGGCGGGCGGGGAGCTTCTGCGCGAGGAGCGCGTCGTAGAGCTGCTCGTCGGGCATGCGCGCCAAGGCGATGTTGACGGTGGAGACGGCGCGGTTCTTGACGGCGGTGTCGAGGCAGACCCAGAGCATCTTGGAGCCGGGATCCAGGCCGAGGTAGTAGACCGTGAAGACGTCCGAGACGATCTGCCCGAGCTTGGCCTCGGCGTCGGCGTCGGCGGGGGCGGCCTCGGCCTGGTGGCGCTCCAGGCGGCGGTGGAGCTCCAGGAGGCGGCCGCGCTGCGCGCGCACGTTCTTGGCGGCCATCATGGCCTGCATGAGGACCAGCTCCAGGTTCTTCTTGCTCAATCCCGCGCCATGGCCCCGCTCCCGCTCCGCTTTTCTCTCTCTCTCTCTCTCTCTCTCTCTCTCTCTCTCTCTCTCTCTCTCTCTCTCTCTCTCTCTCGCTGTGAGGACTTGTAGCAGCCAGCGCCAGGCGGCTGCAGGATGGGCCCACCAGCCAGAACCGGCCGGGCGTAGCGTGCTCCCTCCGCTACCACAAAAAGACGACCCTTCTCGCTCTAGTTTTGAATTTCGAAATCTCAACACGCTAGTCCATCAACAGAATCAACATACGAAAACATGTGATTCCAAGCAAGCTGTAATTAATGTTGTTGTGGGGATACATTCTTTTTTTTTCACCCGAAAAAAAAGAGAGGATGCATTCTTTTCATATAATTCATTATCTCCACTCTTTATGTCATATAGGGGCTGTTTTGTTTTACGCCCAACTAGCCCCACCAAAATTTCGGTATGACCAAAGCAGAGCCATACCATGTGACTCTCGTGGTAAGTAATCCAAACTTGATGATGAAAACAAAAGGAGCAAGGACATGACCAATTTTTTTTGCAAGTCATTGTTGTTTGATGATTAAACACACGTTTTGATTTTTGCAAAATTATTGATTTATATAGGTCAAAATTAAGATACAGTTTCCTATAAAATTCTAAGAGCATCTACAGTCGGGCGCCCTATATCCGTCTCATACGCCCGGGCAGGCCGTCCAGTCACAAAATACCAACCCAACTGAAGCTCTCAACGGGCCTCAGACGTCCAGGCTGACCGGCACCCCTCATATCCGTCCCAAATGTAGGGCGGATATGAGGTGGCCCGGGCGCGTCCGCCTGACAAGCCCGGCCCACCATCGATCCCACGGATGTCCCAAAAAAACCATCAGGCTCATGCTCTGAAACCCTAACTCACTCACTCTCCTCTCTCGCTCCGTCCTCTCCTCTCCCCGCACCAATTCCGATCGAATCCGGCACAATGTCGAGCTCCGGCAGTCGCTCCGATGACAAGTTGGATCTGGAGTATGAGCTTGCCCTCTGCATCGCCTTGGAGCGGTCCAAGGTGGAGACCGTGTTGGGGAACGTAGCATGCAATTTCAAAAAAAATCCTACGCTCACGCAAGATCTATCTAGGAGATGCATAGCAACGAGAGGGGGAGAGTGTGTCCATGTACCCTCGTAGACCGAAAGCGGAAGCGTTTGACAACGCGGTTGATGTAGTCGAACTTCTTCTCGTTCCGACCGATCAAGCACCGAACGTACGGCACCTCCGAGTTCTGCACACGTTCAACTCGATGACGTCCCTCGAACTCTTGATCCAGCAAAGTGTCGAGGGAGAGTTCCGTCAGCACGACGACGTGGTGACGGTGACAGTAAAGTGGTCCGCGCAGGGCTTCTCCTAAGCACTACGTGAATATGACCGGAGGCGTAAACTGTGGAGGGGGGCGCCGCACATGGCTAGGAATCAATGTTGTGTGTTCTAGCGGTGCCCCTCCCCCCACATATATATAGGTGGGAGAGGGAGAGGGGCAGCAAAGGGCGCCCCAAGTAGGAGTAATCCTACTTGGGCGCCTCCCACAAGTCGGCCTCCCCCCCTTCCATAAGTGTCGGAGGGGGAAGGAAAGAGATGGGGAGAGAAGGAAAGGGGGAGGCCGAATCCTCCCCTTTCCTTTCTCCCTTCCCCTCCTTCCTTCTCCTCCTATTCGGCCTATATGGGGGCGCGCCAGCCCACTAGGGGCTGTCCAGTCCCGCCCTTGACCCAATAAGGCCCATATCTTTGCCCGCGGGGGGGGGGGGGTGCCCGGAACCCCTTTCGGTGACCCGATATGTACCCGGTACCCCCGGAACACTTCAGGTGTCCGAATACTATCGTCCTATATATGAATCTTTACCTCTCAACAATTTCGAGACTCCTTGTCATGTCCGTGATCTCATCCGAGACTCCGAACAACATTCAGTCACCAAATCACATAACTCATATAATACAAAATCGTCATCGAACGTTAAGCATGCGGATCCTACAGGTTCGAGAACTATGTAGACATGACCGAGACACTTCTCAGGTCAATAACCAACAGCGGAACCTGGATGCTCATATTGGTTCCCACATATTCTACGAAGATCTTTATCGGTCGTACCGTAATGACAAGATACGTTATTCCCTTTGTCATCAGTATGTTACTTGCCCGAGATTCAATCGTCGGTATCTTCATACCTAGTTCAATATTGTTACCAGCAAGTCTCTTTACTCGTTCCGTAATGCATCATCCCGCAACTAACTCATTAGTCACATTGCTTGCAAGGCTTATTATGATGTGCATTACCGAGAGGGCCCAGAGATACCTCTCCGATACTCTGAGTGACAAATCCTAATCTCGATCTATGCCAACCCAACAAACACCTTCGGAGATACCTGTAGAGCATCTTTATAATCACCCAGTTATGTTGTGACGTTTGATAGCACACAAGGCATTCCTCCGGTATCCGGGAGTTGCATAATCTCATAGTCAAAGGAATAAGTATATGACATGAAGAAAGCTATAGCAATAAAATTGAATGATCGTTATGCTAAACTAACGGATGGGTCTTGTCCATCACATCATTCTCCTAATGATGTGATCTTGTTCATCAAATGACAACACATGTCCATGGTTAGGAAACTTAACCATCTTTGATTAACGAGCTAGTCTAGTAGAGGCTTACGAGGGACACGGTGTTTTGTCTATGTATCCACACATGTATCAAGTTTCCAATTAATACAATTCTAGAATGAATAATAAACATTTACCATGATATAAGGAAATATAAAATGACAACTTTATTATTGCGTCTAGGGAATATTTCTTTCAGTCTCCCACTTGCACTAGAGTCAATAATCTATTTCACATCGCCATGTGATTCAACACCAATAGTTCACATCAGCATGTGATTAACACCCATAGTTCACATCACCATGTGATTAACACCCATAGTTCACATCGCCATGTTACCAACACCCAAAGGGTTTACTAGAGTCAATAATCTAGTTCACATTGCCATGTGATTAACACCCAAAGAGTACTAAGGTGTGATCATGTTTTGCTTGTGAGAGAAGTTTAGTCAACGGGTCTGCCACATTCAGAACCGTATGTATTTTACAAATGTCTATGTGTACAATGCTCTGCATGGAGCTACTCTAGCTAATTGCTCCCACTTTCAATATGTATCCAGATTGAGACTCAGAGTCATCCAGATCGGTGTTAAAGCTTGCATCGACATAACTCTTTATGATGAACTCTTTATCACCTCCATAACCGAGAAATATTTCCTTAGTCCTCTAAGGATAATTTTGACCGCTGTCCGGTGATCTACGCTTGGATCACTATTGTACCCCTTTGCCAAACTCATGGCAAGGTACACAATAGGTCTGGTATACAGCATGCCATACTTTATAGAACCTATATATGGCTGAGGCATAAGGAATGACTTTCATTCTCTCTCTATTTTCTGCCGTGGTCGGGTTTTGAGTCTGACTCAACTTCATACCTTACAACTCAGGCAAGAACTCCTTTTTGACTGATCCATTTTGAACTCCTTCAAAATCTTATCAAGGTATGTACTCATCGAAAGTCTTATCAAGCGTCTTGATCTATCTTTATAGATCTTGATGCCCAATATGTTGTTGGAAATATGCCCTAGAGGCAATAATAAATGGTTATTATTATATTTCTTTGTTCATGGTAATTGTCTATTGTTCATGCTATAATTGTATTGTCCGGAAATCGTAATACATGTGTGAATACATAGACCACAACGTGTCCCTAGTAAGCCTCTAGTTGACTAGCTCGTTGATCAACCGATAGTCATGGTTTCCTGACTATGGACATTGGATGTCGTTGATAACGGAATCACATCATTAGGAGAATGATGTGATGGACAAGACCCAATCCTAAGCATAGCATAAAGATCGTGTAGTTTCGTTTGCTAGAGCTTTTCCAATGTCAAGTATCTTTTCCTTAGACCATGAGATCGTGCAACTCCCGGATACCGTAGGAGTGC
This sequence comes from Triticum aestivum, assembly GCF_018294505.1. Lineage (NCBI taxonomy): Eukaryota > Viridiplantae > Streptophyta > Magnoliopsida > Poales > Poaceae > Triticum > Triticum aestivum. Next base: position 575,896,184 of record NC_057814.1, on the reverse strand, counting down.
TTTGGGTGTGCCAAACATCACAACGTAACTGGGTGACTATAAAGGTGCACTGCCGGTATCTCCGAAAGTGTCTGTTGGGTTGGCATGGATCGAGACTGGGATTTGTCACTCCGTATGACGGAGAGGTATCTCTGGGCCCACTCGGTAATGCATCATCATAATGAGCTCAATGTGACTAAGGCGTTAGTCACGGGATCATGCATTGCGGTACGAGTAAAGAGACTTGCCGGTAACGAGATTGAACAAGGTATTGGGATACCGACGATCGAATCTCGGGCAAGTAACATATCGATTGACAAAGGGAATTGTATACGGGATTGATTGAATCCTCGACATCGTGGTTCATCCGATGAGATCATCGTGGAACATGTGGGAGCCAACATGGGTATCCAGATCCCGCTGTTGGTTATTGACCGGAGAGGCGTCTCGGTCATGTCTACATGTCTCCCGAACCCATAGGGTCTACACACTTAAGGTTCGGTGACGCTAGGGTTATAGAGATATGTGTATGCGGAAACCCGAAAGTTGTTCGGAGTCCCGGATGAGATCCCGGACGCCACGAGGAGTTCCGGAATGGTCCGGAGGTGAATAATTATATATGGGAAGTCCAGTTTCGGCCACCGGGAAAGTTTCGAGGGTTACCGGTATTGTACCGGGACCACCGGAAGGGTCTCGGGGGTCCACCGGGTGGGGCCACCTATCCCGGAGGGCCCCATGGGCTGAAGGTGGAAGGGAACCAGCCCTTAGTGGGCTGGGGCGCCCCCCTTGGGCCTCCCCCTGCGCCTAGGGTTGGAAACCCTAGGGGTGGGGGGCGCCCCCCTTTGGCTTGTGGGGGAAGCCACCCCCTTCCCCCCTTTGGCCGCCGCACCCCCCCTTGAGATCCCATCTCCCAGGGCCGGCGCCCCCCCAGGGGGCCTATATAAAGGGGGGGAGGGAGGGCAGCAACTTGACAGCCTTGGGCGCCTCCCTCCTCCCCTGCTACACCTCTCCCTCTCGCAGAAGCTCGGCGAAACCTGCCGAGACCCGCTACATCCACCACCACGCCGTCGTGCTGCTGGATCTCCATCAACCTCTCCTTCCCCCTTGCTGGATCAAGAAGGAGGAGACGTCGCTGCACCGTACGTGTGTTGAACACGGAGGTGCCGTCCGTTCGGCACTCGGTCATCGGTGATTTGGATCACGGCGTGTACGACTCCGTCATCCACGTTCATTGGAACGCTTCCGCTCGCGATCTACAAGGGTATGTAGATGCACTCCTTTCCCCTCGTTGCTAGTATACTCCATAGATGCATCTTGGTGAGCGTAGGAAAATTTTAAAATTATGCTACGATTCCCAACAGTGGCATCATGAGCCAGGCCTATGCGTAGTTACTATGCACGAGTAGAACACAAAGCAGTTGTGGGCGTTGAGTTTGCCAATTCTTCTTGCCGCTACTAGTCGTTTCTTGTTTCGGCGGCATTGTAGGATGAAGCGGCCCGGACCGACCTTACACGTACGCTTATGTGAGACAGGTTCCACCGACTGACATGCACTAGTTGCATAAGGTGGCTAGCGGGTGTCTGTCTCTCCTACTTTAGTCGGAACGGATTCGATGAAAAGGGTCCTTATGAAGGGTAAATAGAAATTGGCAAATCGCGTTGTGGTCATACGTAGGTAAGAAACGTTCTTGATAGAAACATACAAACCACGTAAAAACTTGCAACAACAATTAGAGGACGTCTAACTTGTTTTTGCAGCAAGTGCTATGTGATGTGATATGGCCAGAAGATGTGATGAATGATATATGTGATGTATGAGATTGATCATATTCTTGTAATAGGAATCACGACTTGCATGTCGATGAGTATGACAACCGGCAGGAGCCATAGGAGTTGTCTTTATTATTTTGTATGACCTGCGTGTCATTGAATAACGCCATGTAAATTACTTTACTTTGTTGCTAAACGCGTTAGCCATAGAAGTAGAAGTAATCGTTGGCGTGACGACTTCATGAAGACACAATGATGGAGATCATGGTGTCATGCCGGTGACGAAGATGATCATGGTGCCCCGAAGATGGAGATCAAAGGAGCATAATGATATTGGCCATATCATGTCACTATTTGATTTCATGTGATGTTTATCATGTTTTTGCATCTTATTTGCTTAGCACAATGGTAGTAAGTAAGATGATCCCTTATATTAATTTCAAGAAAGTGTTCACCCTAACTGTGCACCGTTGCGAAGGTTCGTTGTCTCGAAGCACCACGTGATGATCGGGTGTGATAGATTCTAACGTTCGCATACAACGGGTGTTGACGAGCCTAGCATGTACAGACATGGCCTCGGAACACACGCAATACACTTAGGTTAACTTGACGAGCCTAGCATGTACAGACATGGCCTCGGAACATGGAGGACCGAAAGGTCGAGCATGAGTCGTATAGAAGATACGATCGACATGGAGATGTTCACCGATCTTGACTAGTCCGTCTCACGTGATGATCGGACACGACCTAGTTAAACTCGGATCATGTTTTCACTTAGATGACTAGAGGCATGTCTATCTGAGTGGGAGTTCATTAAATAATTTGATTAGATGAACTTAATTATCATGAACTTAGTCTAAAAATTTTACACTATGTCTTGTAGATCAAATGGCCAACGTTGTCCTCAATTTCAACGCGTTCCTAGAGAAAACCAAGCTGAAAGATGATGGCAGCAACTATACGGACTGGGTCCGGAACCTGAGGCTCATCCTCATAGTAGCCAAGAAAGATTATGTCTTAGAAGCACCGCTAGGTGAGCCACCAATCCCAGAGAACCAAGACGTTATGAACGCTTGGCAAACACGTGCTGATGATTACTCCCTCGTTCAGTGCGGCATGCTTTACAGCTTAGAACCGGGTCTCCAAAAGCGTTTTGAGAAACATGGAGCATATGAGATGTTCGAGGAGCTGAAATTGGTTTTCCAAGCTCATGCCCGGGTCGAGAGATATGAAGTCTCCGACAAGTTCTTCAGCTGTAAAATGGAGGAAAATAGTTCTGTAAGTGAGCACATACTCAGAATGTCTGGGTTGCACAACCGCTTGACTCAGCTGGGAGTTAATCTCCCGGATGACGCGGTCATTGACAGAATCCTTCAGTCGCTTCCACCAAGCTACAAGAGCTTTGTGATGAACTTCAATATGCAGGGGATGGAAAAGACCATTCTTGAGATATATTCAATGCTGAAATCAGCGGAGGTGGAGATCAGAAAAAAACATCAAGTGTTGATGGTGAATAAAACCACTAAGTTCAAGAAGGGCAAGGGTAAGAAGAACTTCAAGAAGGACGGCAAGGGAGTCGCCGCGCCCGGTAAACCAGTTACTGGGAAGAAGTCAAAGAATGGACCCAAGCCTGAAACTGAGTGCTTTTATTGCAAGGGAAGTGGTCACTGGAAGCGGAACTGCCCCAAATACTTAGCGGACAAGAAGGCCGGCAACACCAAAGGTATATGTGATATACATGTAATTGATGTGTACCTTACCAGTACTCGTAGTAGCTCCTGGGTATTTGATACCGGTGCGGTTGCTCATATTTGTAACTCAAAACGGGAACTACGGAATAAACGGAGACTAGCGAAGGACGAGGTGACGATGCGCGTCGGGAATGGTTCCAAGGTCGATGTGATCGCCGTCGGCACGCTACCTCTGCATCTACCCACGGGATTAGTTTTAAACCTCAATAATTGTGATTTAGTGCCAGCTTTGAGCATGAACATTGTATCTGGATCTCGTTTAATTCGAGATGGCTACTCATTTAAATCCGAGAATAATGGTTGTTCTATTTATTTGAGAGATATGTTTTATGGTCATGCCCCGCTGGTCAATGGTTTATTCTTGATGAATCTCGAACGTAATGCTACACATATTCATAGTGTGAATACCAAAAGATGTAAAGTTGATAACGATAGTCCCACATACTTGTGGCACTGCCGCCTTGGTCACATTGGTGTCAAGCGCATGAAGAAGCTCCATGCAGATGGACTTTTGGAGTCTCTTGATTACGAATCATTTGACACGTGCGAACCATGCCTCATGGGTAAGATGACCAAGACTCCGTTCTCCGGAACAATGGAGCGAGCGACCAACTTATTGGAAATCATACATACCGATGTGTGCGGTCCAATGAGTGTTGAGGCTCGCGGAGGATATCGTTATGTTCTCACTCTCACTGATGACTTAAGTAGATATGGGTATGTCTACCTAATGAAACACAAGTCTGAAACCTTTGAAAAGTTGAAGGAATTTCAGAGTGAGGTTGAGAATCAACGTGACAGGAAAATAAAATTCTTACGATCAGATCGTGGTGGAGAATATTTAAGTCACGAATTTGGTACACACTTAAGGAAATGTGGAATAGTTTCACAACTCACGCCGCCTGGAACACCTCAGCGAAACGGTGTGTCCGAACGTCGTAATCGCACTCTATTGGATATGGTGCGATCTATGATGTCTCTTACCGATTTACCGCTCTCATTTTGGGGCTATGCTTTAGAGACTGCCGCATTCACTTTAAATAGGGCTCCGTCGAAATCCGTTGAGACGACACCGTATGAATTATGGTTTGGGAAGAAACCTAAGCTGTCGTTTCTAAAAGTTTGGGGATGCGATGCTTATGTCAAGAAACTTCAACCTGAAAAGCTCGAACCCAAGTCGGAAAAATGCGTCTTCATAGGATACCCTAAGGAAACTATTGGGTATACCTTCTACCTCAGATCCGAAGGCAAGATCTTCGTTGCCAAGAACGGGTCCTTTTTGGAGAAGGAGTTTCTCTCGAAAGAATTGAGTGGGAGGAAAGTGGAACCTGATGAGGTGACAGTCACCCCTTCCGTACCGGAAAGTAGCGCAGCGCAGGAAAATGTTCCTGAGGTGCCTACACCTACTGGGGAGGAAGTTAATGATGATGATCATGAAGCTTCGGATCAAGTTACTACTGAACCTCGTAGGTCCACAAGGACACGTTCCGCACTAGAGTGGTACGGCAACCCTGTCCTGGAAATCATGTTGTTAGACAACGGTGAACCTTTGAACTATGAAGAAGTGATGGCGGGCCCGGATTCCGACAAATGGCTAGAAGCCATGAAATCCGAGATAGGATCCATGTATGAAAATGAAGTATGGACTTTGACTGACTTGCCCGATGATCGGCGAGCCATAGAAAACAAATGGATCTTTAAGAAGAAGACGGACGCGGATGGTAATGTGACCATCTACAAAGCTCGACTTGTTGCTAAAGGTTATCGACAAGTTCAAGGGGTTGACTACGATGAGACTTTCTCACCCGTAGCGAAGCTGAAGTCCGTCCGAATCATGTTAGCAATTGCCGCATACTATGATTATGAGATATGGCAGATGGACGTCAAAACGGCATTCCTTAACGGCTTCCTTAAGGAAGAGTTGTATATGATGCAGCCGGAAGGTTTTGTCGATCCTAAGAATGCTAACAAAGTATGCAAGCTCCAGCGCTCAATCTATGGGCTGGTGCAAGCATCTCGGAGTTGGAACATTCGCTTTGATGAGATGATCAAAGCGTTTGGGTTTACACAGACTTATGGAGAAGCCTGTGTTTACAAGAAAGTGAGTGGGAGCTCTGTAGCATTTCTCTTATTATATGTGGATGACATATTATTGATGGGAAATAATATAGAATTCTTGGAAAGTATAAAGGCCTATTTGAATAAGTGTTTTTCAATGAAGGACCTTGGAGAAGCTGCTTATATATTAGGCATCAAGATCTATAGAGATAGATCAAGACGCCTCATTGGTCTTTCACAGAGTACATACCTTGACAAGATATTGAAGAAGTTCAATATGGATCAGTCCAAGAAGGGGTTCTTGCCTGTATTGCAAGGTGTGCAATTGAGCACGGCTCAATGCCCGACCACGGCAGAAGATAGAGAAAAGATAAGTGTCATCCCCTATGCCTCGGCCATAGGGTCTATTATGTATGCCATGCTGTGTACCAGACCTGATGTAAACCTTGCCGTAAGTTTGGTAGGAAGGTACCAAAGTAATCCCGGCATGGAACACTGGACAGCGGTCAAGAATTGTAGCGACCAGACCTCAAATGGTCTGTGCTGCTGTGCACCAGTGTCATCCCTGGATCAGTAATGCTGACACGCACAGTACAAATGGAGGATTTATAACAGAGTAGCAATCACACACTTATTACATCGAATATCTCCAAAGAGATTAAGTATGATAAATATGGCTTAAGGCCATCTAAAACGATAACAGCGGAAGACTTGGAAGATAAGTGAGTCCATCAACTCCAGCGGCATCACTGAGTATAAGACCACGACCTAAGGCACCTTACTCGTCGTCTGAAAAGTCTGCAACATGAAACGTTGCAGCCCGAGAACGGGTCAGCACATGGAATATGCTGGCAATGTAACACATAGAGAATAATGAGCAATAATAATGCTATACTACATGCATATATGGCTGGTGGAAAGCTCTACGGTTAAGTTTTTGCGAAAAGCCAATTTTTCCCTACTTCAAAGGAATAAATTTTGTTTAACTATCATGGTGGTTGTGAAACATTGAGATGGTTGACAGCATCTCAATCCCAATTAAAAATCATCATTAACCCAACAAAATTAATTAAAAGTAACATGGTGATGAGATTCAAATGATAATCCAGGTACTAGATACTCAAATTGTCCATAACCGGGGACACGGCTAACCATGATTAGTTTATACACTCTACAGAGGTTTGCGCACTTTTCCCCACAAGACTCGATCGCCTCCGCTTGATTCTCGCACTGCATGATGTTTGAGAAACGGATGACCGAGACACAGTCTTTCAGGAACAATCACTCTTTACTCCGGGTGGACCGGTACACCTACTTTCCCCTACATCTGCTAGCCCACCTCTTCAAGAGTTCATGTAACCTACTCAACTATGCTAGAGCCCATAACAGCTTGTGGCTGCACACGGAAGTTTCTAGCATGAATAATCTTATGATCCCTTTGAGTCTGGGTGGCGGTCCTTATACAAACAGACAACACTGGATTCTCCAGGTGCCTCAATCCACCCAGATGTGAGTTTTAGTTGCCACCTTAGGTAAACCATTATTAACAATCTCACATCTGTCATGAATATCTCTCAAAACCAATCCACGTCTACGAGCATAGCATGGCAATATAATAGCAACGTAGAGGTAACTCCCAAGGGTTTGATAAGAAAACAGGTAATAGGTACTACCTCAACTACTTCCCAAAATCCCACAATTTAATTAGATCCTAATCATGCAATTGTTTGAGGAATAGATCTAATGCAATAAAAACTGGGTATGGAAAGTATATGATCAAAGTGTTACTTGCCTTGCTGATGATCCGCGAAACCTAGCGATTCGAAGTAACAAGCGGCACACTCCGGGTACTCTATCGCAAACAAACAAGCAGACAATCAATACTCATCTAATGCACAGGTAAAACTCGAATGAAAGATCCAACCAGAAAGTTCAACTTAAGAACTCCGGTTTGCAAAAAGAATCAACTCGAACGAAGCAACGAAAGTCAAACGGCGAAAGAAACAATCTTCGTTTACTAATCTGGATCTAGGTCAAATTTTACAGTAGCAAAAACTTGTTTGAGTAGGTTAAACGGAAAGAGAATTTCGAGACGAAACTCTAGGCGCTTGAATCGCCTGATTCCGATAAACGAGCGAAAAGTTAAACAGAAATGAAGATTCGATCAGAAATCGAGATCTGAGATAATCGCGGAAAAATCCGACGAAAAAGAAAAACGGACGAACGGTTAAAGAACGGACGTTCGTTAACATAGAAAATCCGACGAACGCGTTCGTTAAAACGAACGAGTCGGTGAACGCTCACAAAATAACAAAACCGAAGAAGAAGAAAAAACGATCTAGGGTTTTTTTTAAACAAAACCGGCAAACGACG